>NW_027315812.1:14012013-14034513 GCF_026437365.1 Eucyclogobius newberryi
CTCGTGTTAAGGCGGTAATAACATTGTACCCTTCAAAACTGTGCAGCCCGATGCAACTGATGAAGAAAACAAAAAAGAGCAAATCGCTAGTTAGAAGTAAAAATGCTGGAAACGTATGTAATATTTTATTTGTATTTATTTATTTATTTAACCTTTGTACGTATATAACATAACAAATAACATACAGTAGATTAAAAATAGTTGGCGCAGGAAGAGGCAAAAAAACAAAAAGGGCCTCCACCTGATGAATACAATTAACATATACTTATAGTTGTGGACAAATTAAAATTACTTAATATGATTTTTTAACTTGTCCACAACTGAAATATCAAAGACTTCCTTAAGCCTTAAAGGGGAGTTCTGATATATTGTCAACATTTGCTCGACAATTTACATTCTCTAAATTGCAAGCTAAACTGAGCTCTTGATGTGACACATTTTGGAACATTAAGATTCGGATTCTGAGGAGTGTTGTATCAATGATTCTATGCATTTGTTTTAAATTCGAATGTGAAGTGTTCAGGGATGGTAGTTCTTTTAAGAATGATTGTTTAAATATACATGTACACATTTTTACCACCCTCTCTGAAAGTTAAAGTACCCCCCACTCACATGATAGGAATATTGTGTATGATTAACAGTAAACTGGAGCCTGGATTACTTATACAATTGTGTAAAAAGGTATATTTTGGTATTTTGGTCAAGTACAACTTAAATATTTTTTTATAAATAACCTGTACTGCAATGACTACAAATATTATAACAAGCAAATAAACAAAAAACACAAAACAAACAAACAAACAAACAAACAAATAAAAAGAACACCCAAATTGAGCAGCTATTTTGCTCTGACCAAAAGTGTGCTCTTGATACTCAGAGTTTTATGTTTAACAGGTGCCACCAAGTGACAATGATCTGATGTAAAAAAACGTTATGTTAATTGTTTTAAGTCAACATTATCATATTTCTCTCAGTTTTACAATATTGTCTAGTGATTTCAACGTTATAAATTGGCTGTTAAATTGTATACATAAAGATCATTGATCAGCATGCAAAGGGAAATTACATGCATTCCTCTCATTAGTGCTATAGACTTTTAAACAGTGTATAACAGATCATAGAAAATGCTTTTTGCACACTTTGTCAATAGAAAAGCTACTCACAGAAAAGGTCTTTGAGAATCTTGCTTTCACTTAGAGCCAGATTATTACAGCTCCGCATCACGACCGCAGCAAAAGTGTGAAACTACATTAGGACAAATAACACAGCGCGTTAGCACCGTGTCAGCGCCTCAAATTGAATCTTTGCATTTGTGTACGTTATCAGCTAAAGTAGATGTAGATAATTGCCGGTCTGTGTGTTTGTGTGTGTGTGTGAGATCACATGCTCGGGGCCCGGGGTCGTGGGGTGAATGCGAGTTGTAAAGACAGGCGTGACAGCTGTGGAAGTCACACGGCGAGTCCACAGGCAACACAGACAAGACAAAGTTTCCCTCCCTAAGGACAAAAAAGAGAGAGAGAGAAAGAGGGAAAGAGGGAGAGAGGAGCACTGTCTGCACAAGAGGGGCATACATACAGCTCAGGGGCATTGTTGGTAAAAGACATAAAGTACCAATAGATTAGCAAGAGTTCAATTTGTGGTAGTGAACATCGAGATGTTATAGAGTAAAGAGTTTAGGCAAAGTCAAAAAGACACATTAGTAACACAGCGGTAAAACTTAATAATAACTACAACGTATTTAGCCTGAATAAAACATGAACAAAGCACGATTCAGGCTTAGTAACTACTTAATTACAGGGTTTGGAGTCTTTGGTCGTGGGGAAACTCATTTTCAAACGGGGAAATAAGAAAGAAAAGCTCATTCATCACAAATCCTTCTGGCACATCACTAGCATTCACATGTATATTTATATCCCTGCATCACAAAGTGTCCTACGCGTCATATATTGACTCATGGCTCTTTCTTAAAATTCTGACACGATAAGTTGTTTAAAATTAGAAGATTGCACGCACTAATGTACTAATTATGAGAAAAAAGTTGGGTACCCCAGCTACACGGCTTTGTATTTAGTTATTTCTTTTTTTATTTGACCTTTATTTAACCACTTTTTTTGGCCCGTTGGCTTTATTTGACAGCAAATCAGCGCCAGACCACCGAGTGACACAACAATCTCTCTGGCCAAGAGGCAGAGATCAAACATTTGAAACTCATTTACAGTTACACATCCTCCATAGACAGTACTTCCAGTCAAAACATTTACATCCACTGTTCTCCAAGTCTATCAACGTTAAAGAGTTTAGAGAGACCAGCTCTTGAACACATCTCTCAGAGCTTCGTGATAAACTGTGTAAACTTTTGCAGGTCTATAATGTCCGCCATAAATCAAAGTCTGAGCTTTTTTTAACAGGCTTTGAATACAAGTCGTAATATTCAGTGTTCCCCAAATGTTAAGATGCAGTTGCGTTTACTTGTACATAGATAGTTTTTAATGGTATACAGTGACATAGTGTGCTTTTAAACTTTTTACCACAAACTGAAAAGTGAAGTGAAGAAAAGTTGAAGAGGTGAGTTCACACTTTCAAATTCACCACATCAAACATTTGGGACAAGACCCGGATCTAAACCTGGACTAAATCAGGAGTAAACAAGGTCTAGAACTGGACCAAACCAAGTTCACATCAAAACTAAAATCAGACACATTTAGGACCAAATAACGAGTGTGAAAGTTTACATTGTGAATAATCAGTCTATTTAGGTAATAATCTATTTACATGCTATTTTATATATCATGGTTCTGGAGATTAATAATCAAAATCTTCTACTATATATATTTTTTTTTTCGACATTTGCAAAAAATCAATCATGTGTGTAATGTGTTAAATATGTGTGTATTATGTGTCTTTAATGAAAAATAAGCCCGTTATGACTTCAGATAAGTTTTCCAATACCACGTGTCCGGTTAGGCTGTTTATTACCAGCATATTATATAGTATTATGTGTCAAAAATACCAGTATTAGTAAATACATCCTATATTTTAGCTCTATTTAATGCATGTTCTTTAATTATACCACAATTTTACAGCCATAAGTCAAACGGCTGCTCTTACAATTGTGCGTTTGTCCTTTTTAACTGGTCCATCCGCACACTGGGCTTTAGTATCGCTTGACTCTATCACAGCCTCGCACCCTCCGCGCCTTTTGCCCCAATCTTCAGCGACATCGTACATCCTAAAACTCTTTCTTCACCTTCCGAACTCCCTGCGCGTCCACGTGTCCCAAACCCCGAGCGCTCACATCAAAGATTAAGTGTTTTTTGTCAGTCTCCAAATCTGTTTCCTCCGTACGTATAGATGCTTAACTGTTCCCGGCCACACAGCATCAGCAGATACAAGGATGACTTTGTGTTTTCCGTTCCAAATGTCGATTTCACGCCGTCTTCATTTGCGACTGCTTTTCAAAGAGACATCTGATCAGCCGTGTGTCATGTGAAAGTAATTTTAGCCAGGGACTAAGCGTAAGGCATTTTTAAAAGACTTATTTCCTTCTCGTCAAAAACGGCTAAAACACACAAATCAGCGTCTGTCCCTCCTGGTCACAAGATGCACAGACTCTTCTTTTTTAACCCATTTATGCTCTTTCAGTAGCAATTCTTGTCCCCCAGGCGGCCATTTTGACAACAAGGCCACGGGCTATTGTACTACGGAGAAGTAATTCATTTCATGCAAAGAGTGAGTGAATAAAAAAAACAAAACGAGCTCTTTCAATTTGGAACAGGAGCTTTCCTTTAACCTTTGAGCAATCTGTTTGTCTTCTGCTTATCCATGCCTGTCACGGCTAAACACACCACACACACTTACAACGGGGAAGCCAAGGTGTTGGGAGAGAAATAACATGACCGTAAGCTTTTTTAGCAGATCACAAATCAAACTGGGCACTGTGTTTCGCGTTCTCATTTATCAGGGGTTGACTAAATGAGTGGATTAAAATGTTTTCTGTGTTTCTTAAGAGTAATTATAAAGGTTGTCCGTATTGAATACCTCATGTCTTTAGGCTCTACAATACTTTTTGTAATTGAAAAGAGAGAAAATGCTGTTAAAAAGTTGTTGTAAGAAGATCCAAAGGGCATTTTGTGCTTTACCGTTGCTTAAAGATGCACTGTGTAACCTTTCTGGTGCTGTTTGCCAACCGCTTGTCTCCGTGGAGATGTCATTTCTTTGCCAAGGCATTAAACTGACCCATCATGCTTTTATTCAGTTACAGTTTTATTGGTAAAAAGAAAAAAATACCTTGAAAAACATGCATTGTCATCATAAGTGGAGGTCGTCGCTCCACAGATCTGACCTGTACGGTTTTTATTTTTTATTTTTAACCTTTATTAAACCCCAGCGGTCAAGTTGGAACAAAAACTATGAGCAATAGTTTATAAGCAATAAAAAAAGCAATAAAAACTAAGAAGGTGCTCGAATAATTGAATTATACGTTGAATAAAAAGTGAATTTATCACCCGGACAGTGTATTACATCTGTAAATTATAATAGTATGGGCTAAACTCTGTACATTACACATTTATTCTGTTTAACTCAAAGTTGTTGCACATAGCAGGATAGAGTTTATTCATGTCTTGACTTGGTACCATGGTCACATCACTAACAAACGATCCTTTTAGTCAACATTTTCTCTGCCTTGATATGTTCTTCAAAATAACAAGCTCTTTTCAATATAACACATTTATTCAATTTCTTTCATTTTGGCAATTAAACTATTTTTAAATGTAAACTTCACACTGAAAAGAAGAAAATTCAAACTGAAAGATATTATTAGAAGCATCAGTGCTATAGCTCCTCTGTGCAGTTCTTAAATAAGATTAGATAAGATATTCCTTTATTGTCCACACATGGGTAAATTGCATTGTTGCAACGCAGGTAAATACAGAGGAAAAGGACAGATAACTTATAGGAAGTTTAATAGAAGAACTCTTATAAACAAAAACTTCTATAGACAAAACCTCTCATTTCTTAATAAGGAATGTAGGGGAAAAATAAAGATAAAATAAAATAAAAACAGCTAGCGCAAAACAAGATAATACTAATAATAATGGTAAATGCGGTATGAAGTGCATTTCAAGGTAAAACAGCTGATGTCACCACCACAAGTCCTTGTTTACGTTTGTCTTGACCAACTCTCCGTCCGAGTAATGCTCAGAGACGTGCGATGTGTTACAAGGAACCGGCTTTAACTCCAGGTTTAAATAAATTAGTCATTTCAAATTAGCGCTGCGGTGCTGTAATCGGGAGCGAGTGCTGGTGACGTATGCAGATTAGGATATGTAAATGTGTGTGTTTTTTCCCATAGAGGTCAAATTACAGAGGATGGCTTTAGGCAGCAGACCCTGAAACATCCTCCTCTCCCCCGTGCCATCCTCTCTGTGCAACGCTCCCACTTTTTCCCTCATATTTTTTTCAAAGTATAATCTATGTCACAGGGCTTCGACTGCAATTACTTTTAGGATCACTTGTCGGTGAGTTGTGGGCTCCCTGGAGGGGTCCTATCAGAAGTCATTACGACAGCGGGGCAGGTTAAAGTTAAGTGGCATGACCTGTGGGTGGGCTGGGCATAAATGTATGGCTAATTTGTGCAGGATTTAAAGAAAAAGGTTAGAGAAGTGGCACGACTTCCTCAATGCGACAGCAGAAGAAGCAGGAGGACGGTGATTAACTTTATTGTTTTAATGGGATGTTAAAGACAAAGATTTACTGATGCATGGGGTTAACAATGTAACTGAATGAATGAATGAATTTACTTAATCTTCTTGGTATTTCAGATGTCAAGACAGTGCGCTCTTTTTTCAACAAAAGATTGCAGCCAAAAAAGGATAATAATTAACAGACAAAAATTACAGCGATAAAATGTATGAATATATTTGTGTTTTTACATTTTAAAATTATTTAATGTGATTGTTTATGTTTTTATTTTCTATATTGTGATTTTAATGCACTTTTATTGTGATTCTAATATGTTTTAATGTCTGTAAAGCACTTTGAATTGAATTGTGCCCTACAAATACATTCGGATTGATTGAAAAGTCAAAATCAAAATAAGCACGAAATAAAACACAATACATTTAGACTGGAACCAGGTTTTTGTAGAGTGGAACAATTATATATTTTGTTTTTTGTTTTAGTAAATTATGGCCATGTTAAATTCTACGGAATCAGAATCAGAATAAGACACAACATAACAAATATAGTAGAATATAAAACTACAATCAAATAAACACATGCAAGTAATATGGGTAAGAATAAAATAAACAAATATAAATTATACACAGCAAGATCAGTACAAAACTATAAATACTAAAATATTTTATTGTCACGGTGAACACATTTCACAAACTAGGAATTTACTTTGGCAACAACGCAACATAAAACACTGAATAATAAAAGTACAATATGATGATATGATAAGATACAATAAAATAAAAGGCATGCGTGAAATGTAAATCTACAAGTTTGGGTTCTATCTTTGCAATTAAACACAAAAGCAACTTGTACAACAAAACCTACATGTTACGAGAGCAACCGAGTTCTAAATCTCAATATGAACCGTTTGAAAATGCTTCAACTGTTGTGTATTAAAATGCACGTGGCTAATTTTGCATAATTTCTAGACATTAAAACGCTCTTTTCCTGCTTTCCCTTCACCCTGATTTCACCTCTCATCCCCCAGGCCAAAGTCATAACCCCACACACACACACACACACACACACACACACACACACACACACACACACACACACACACACACACACACACACACACACACACACAGCTATTGGGCGATCGAGGCGGATGATAATCGTGCGTGCGTATAGGAGGTGAGGGAGTGTGAGGGACTTGTGTCTTGGCCGCGGGTCACGCACATGTACCTCAGCACCTCTGTGTTCGGAATCATTCAGCCGTCTCGCAAACTGATGAGCACTTTACATTCGGTAAAACTCCCCCCGTCCCACCCCCCCGCACACCTGAGATCCTTATGCAATCCACGCAAAGTCTATGAAGAAAGTTACAGGGAAGCAAGCGGCGATAAGATGAAGTGGAATATGCTGATTCAAAGCAGCGATGCAAAAAGCTCAGAGCAATAATCTGGCAGAAGCAATCGAACAGATGTCTATTTACAATAACATAAGCATAAAAGTCCAAAGTCTAGACAAGACGGGCCCAGTAAAAGTGTAACTACAAGTGTGTTCTATTATCGCCAAACAGTGCCCTAAACTATATGGATAAACTAAACAAGTTAATGAATATTGAAGCATAGATAATTTGTTTACAAAATTGTTGCACACTGCGGGAATGTCTTTATTTTTCACGAGAAGAAAGTATTTATTTCTTAACTTTGCAACATTGTGATGTCGCTAACAAACGATTCCTTTATCCGACCTTCATGTGTTGATTCGGTGCAACTTGTAGATTTGGAGTTGAACAAGTGAATTCTTTGTTTGTTTTATCAGTATTTGTTTCTTGTTATGAAGAAGAGAAAAAAGTATTTTAAAAACCAATAAGGGACATAATGAACTGTGACACAAGCGATTGTATGGTCAAAATGCATCACAAATCATCATAAAAAAAGCCATGGCCCCTATGGATGTGACACTTTAACAATAGAAACGATAGATGGATACCGGTGAAATGTACTTTTGGCTGCAGCGAAAAAGCAAAAGAGAAAAATGGATGAGATGATTGTCAAGGACTGGACAAAACAATTAAAAATTACTAGACAATGGAGCAAATGGATTAACTGACCTTTTATTTTCTGGTTTATTCTTTGGGAAACTTTTCTTTTGGTTTTGTCTTTCACTCTTTGTCTTTCGTTTCTCTATTTGGCGAAGAGAGGATGATGCACAAGCTCTTTCAGGTAGTAGCATGTTCAAGTATTTGCAGAATTTATAGTCAATTTAATCCACATTTCTGTCCTCCTTTGGGTTAGTCCTTGTTTTGAGTGAAGAGTACCATTTTAGACCTGGTTTAGCCCTACTTTTGACCTAGAATAGTCAGTTTTAGACCTGTCTGGATTTGTCCAACTTTAACACTCGTAAGGCCAAATATTTCTTAGGTGATACTTGGTGTGAAAAACTGGCCTAAATAATAACACTAGAATGGCATGTCGTGTAAATAAAATCAGGTATTCCATGTTAATAGAGCTTTAAATTCTTCCTTGTGCATGTTCAAACAAATATATCTAATTCTATGACATGTAGCTAACGCCTCCCCCTCTTTACCACCACGCTAAGCGCTAACATGTGTAATAGCAGCAGACAATCAGATGCCATCTTCAGAGTCGCATGGTACAACTGTCACTGTGTGTTTTGTGGAGCTGCCCGGGCGAGTGGTGTCACAAGAGCTCATCACGTGTTAATGCGGCCTTCACCTCGGTCTGTCACTGAGAGGCCTGTCCCGTCCAGCGCTCTAATGAGATGTAATGAAGGGCGGTGGTGCTTTTAAACTGTGTGTGGGCACAAGGTTCAGCAAGGCATCCTGGGACGACAAAGGTGTGGTGATTCTGAAACCTTTATCTCATTTAATCTGAGCAAACCAGGTTCAAAACAGGACAAAAACATGCTTAAACTTGGATTAAAACATTGCAAATAATAATAATAATAATAACACTTGCATTGCATTTTACAAAATACGTAAAGACATATTTTTCTAATTATGACGTTGTTTGGTCACATTTGTTGGCCTAAGTAACGTCACCAAAGGGTAAAATGTTTGGTAAAATCTTTAAAGAAATCACATTCCCTTTGCATTATTGAAGTGTTGTCTAATGTCTCATGTCAACTTTAAACTGGACCTGAAACTACTAAAACTGAAGATGACCCAGAACAGTTTGAAAACCACTGCCAGGAAAAAGTACAAATCAACAAGCAACTCAAGATGTATAAATATATTTAAGGATGCGTTCATACTTGTACTTGAGCCCAGTTTTATTTTGATAGAAGCTTGATATGGTCCTGATTTAGCCCTGGCCTTATCCGTGTTCAGTTTCAGGTTTCGTCCCAATGTGGTCTTTGTGCAAGTTAAATAATTAAAATGTTTTTGTTTGTGAGGATCCTGGCTAAGAATCTGAAAAATTAGGTGAACACAGTGGCATTTAAAGATGTGGTCAAATAAATATGGACACAATACATTCAACCTCATTTACTTTAGTTATAATACAATTCTAGCTTACTGATGGACAAAATGTTCTGCAAATAAATCTAAACTTTCTACTAAATATGCTTTCCACTACATAACTGTTGCATTGACTTTAACCTAACAGTCTAATTGATATCTGCCCTCTCCATCACCAGACACTCATTTAAATAGTGTAATAGACTGCCAGAGGTGAGGGCACCGTAGATGCAGGAGGTGGAGCCGGTCGCCTCTGAATGGCGGGTCGCACCACCTCTCCAGCAGCGCGCTCCTCCCTCGTGGGTAAAGGTCCGGTCTAATTGGTGCCTGGTCTGATCACCTGCTGTGGCCTCATCTCTGGGTTCGGTTTGATCAGGAGGAATCATGTGGCGAAGCGGTGCTGGACCTGCATTTTAGATCCTGGACAAGGTCAGAAAGGCAGAAAAAACGATATCTACGCAGCATAAATGTGGCGAAGCTTTGAATACAGTTTGATATTTAAAGATGCACTATGTAATTTTTATGGTAGAGCGTCTGCCACCTGCTCGTCTCCATGGAGATGCTATTGTTTTAGGTGAAATGTCCTTCAGTTTGGCATTGACATTGGCAATAAGCAGGGCGAGTTACAGATGAGACCTTGGAATAAAAATACCAGTATGAATGCAAGTCAAATTTGCTCAATGCTATGGAACATTTCAGGAATAGCAATCACATCTCCTCCTCAAAAAATGAATTTCCAGCCTTGTTTGAAATTACTTGGATTCAAATTTGATACGTTTGAATGAATTTCTTCTGTGACGCAAAATATTTCAATGGTTCAGAGAGGTTACAAGATATATTTAGCTTAAAATAAGACAAAAAAGTCAGAATGTAAAGAGCAGTAGACGAATGCAGTGCCTACAAAGTGGAAGATTAGCTTATTGTGTGTGTTTTTCAATTGTTCTGTCATGTCTTTACTATGCTATTTCTGAACTTTGGCTTAGTAAAAGACAGAACGTAGCGGGACTGAGGAGTGAACTCATAACCTCCTGCCAAAAATCTCTCACAATGTGCACAATTTTGTTTGTAATTGTACTATAAATATCCATTAGAATAAGTGTCCAAATATACACAAAACACAGAAACCACTAATAAGGGCAGTCACCCACATTAAATGAGTGGCAGAAACTGTTATAGCAAATTAAGGCCAAATGGAGCATCTGTATTTTGAATTAGTTATATATCTAATAACAAAGCCTTATGTAAGTTGCTGTCAGAGCACATTATGTTATTGTACAGGAACAAACATAATCTACATTTTCACTGCTTCCATTTCATTTGAATCAAATTAATTAAAGCTCGCCAATGGCTCACCAGTGTATTTATGCTACTGACTACTCACCACTATGACATTTACGTTTATGAGCCATTACAGTACGATTTAATGTCACAACTGCACACATTTATGATGCACAATATCCTGTGCCTTATCTCAGGGATTGTATTATCTTCAGCAATAAGTCTGATGTTGGATACTCCTGACAAAAGGCTAGTAAACATTGAGATTGTTTCTTACAGAAAATATGGGCATCTTTGGCTTTGTGGGGGCCATCAGGCCTGCACCATTATGGAACTAAATGTAATTGTGTTTTTACTGACCGGCATTGTGATTACAATTTGATTTGATATACTTGATTCTGCTATGATATAGCTATGATTCTGTTCAGATTGCACATTGTAAACAAACCTAGGAGCATTCACTTTTGAAACAAGACTGAAACGTGACTTTGCAGAGGTTAAAACAAGATACAGCAAGATTTTCCAAAATAAAAAAAATAACATTTTGATTGTTGCAGAGGACATTCTATTTTCTAAATAATTGAGCCAACTAAAGTTGTGATTTCAATTTTATGGCAAAATTGTGCCGACCTGGATCAACGCAAAATGAAAAAAGCGCTAGTTTATTTATTTCCACCAAATTAATAAAGCAGTATCATCCTATAATTTCCCTGTAAATGTACAAAAAGAAACTGCTTGAGAATCTCTTCCTTGCTGAGAGGCAAACACGATTATTGCACCCTGAGGAAGGCCACGTTAGGACTGAAACGTGTTGGTGCGTATTTTAAACTTAAAGCCATGTTGCAATAAAAGCTTTTTAATTATTTTTCCAAAACAGAGTGCCTTGGTTTTTTGTCTGTGGGAATACTCAACTTATATATTTTTTGCCATGATTATTGTATATTTGGTTACATTTGCTCCATTTCTTTTAAAGTCTAAAAACAAGTGCTAAACCTCTGGAAGCACACATATTATTATTTTGCATGAACATAACCATGACGTTCTCATAAATCAGGAATTGGCTTCGTTCCTTTCTTGTGGCATGATTGTTTAGACCTCAAAAAACACTCTGATGCTGCAAGAGGAGACATTCCGACCAAAGGATAATTTCATAATCCAAAGTACAAGGGCTTCTTTAACAGCAGACAACACCATACACTTCTCCACCCAGTCACAAGGAGCGTTCGAATGGCCGCGAGCTGTTTCTATCCCTCACATCTCCTCAACACTTGCCACAAAACAGACTGAGCTGTCTTACAGAACCAGTGACTTCTGTTTTCTTCTAAGCAAAACCAATTCATGGAGGAAACACAATGAAAAATGGTCCAGATCATGAGCTGTGTCTCGCTTTGGTTTATTGATACTATATGAATAACTTTGTAAATATAGGCTGAATCTGTTGTAACAGATTTATTATTCTCATTTTTGAATTACGTTTTTAGAGCAGAATATTATGCTATAGTTTAAACTATAACATATGTGGATCATTACTATATTACCTTTTGTGAACCGCAATATTGATCTGAATTTGCTTACTTTCAGTTCAAAAATGAGCATTCTAGCAGTAGATTTTAATGTAATGTTTTTTAATGTTGAAAGTTGGCTACATTTTAACATTTATGACAGAGAGACAAGAAGGCTCAAATGCAAGATTAATCACACATGTATAAATCAATCCAAACACATCTCTATATAAAATACGAAAGAGGGAACACCAGTCTAAAATGGTCAAAAGCTCATAAAGGTTGATTTTACATAGCCTATGTCTCCTTTAAAGCATTTAATATACAGTAGTACCTGACGGATGAAGCCTTAATAATAAATGGTCATAAAATCATAAATCAATCTGCTATTTCAAAGTTTTCTCTCAGTGGAAATATGTTAAATATAGACTTACTTCTAGACTTATAATTAAGTAACTTTCATCCACTGGTTTAGTTCTTCTTTTGCCTGGGATCAACTGGCTTAGAACAGGGGTCACATACGGGCCATCTGCTATCGGGCCCCAGAGGCAAACGTTATGAATTAAAATGTACTTTATTTTAGTTTTACTGCATATTGCTATGTCCCTGTGTTGTACAAAGATAATATAGAGCCAAATAAACATAAAATATCAGTAATAAGAAAAACAAAACATATAGAACAAGGATTTGCACACATTTTAAGCTGTAGTTACTGGCCCTGCCCCCTTCAACCGGTCCCTGGGAAGAAAAAAACACATTCCTTACAAGAAAAAAGGTTGGAGACCACTGGCTTAGAAGGTACAAAACTTTAAAATTGAAACAATACAATACAATAAAACCAACGCCACAATACAATACTCTCTACATTTCTCGTGCCCACAGTAACGTCTTCACACCATTCCTAAAGTTCATTTGCCTAAAACAGTGCTTAGCGACGCTCGTCTCCAGCCTGGCGCCGGCAGGAGCAGGAGCAGGAGCAAGAGTGGCTTTTCAGAGGCAGATCATTGTTCACATGTCACAGAAGGATCCCGGGGCCCGTGCGTGCTCTTTTCTCCCCTGTACGGCCTCCTCTCTCCAGCGCTCGCCCCGTGGGAGAGCCAGTGAAATGACACACAGTGGCTGTCTGTCGCCCAGGGGCCCGGGCTCTGGCCTTGGCTGGCTGGATGTGTGTGGCAGCTGGTGAGCCGGCTTGCCCTCGTCCCCCCCCCGCGCGCTCTCTCTCCTCTGGCCCGCCCGGAGCATCAACAGTGGTGGTAGTGGGACTGATTGGAGCCCGTCTCTGATCTCTTGACTCAGGGGCTGACGTTCAAACTGCTCGCTGCTTCTGCTGCTGCCCACACGACTGGCACTGCTCAAGCCAAATGGGACAGAGAAGTACAGAAACCACAAGGAGCGAGGACGCATAAACCCCGGATAAGACGCTTTACAAACTTCACGGACGGTTGTTAAAACGGGAAAAAAAACACAAAACATAACCTTGATATGGTTTGAAACTGACCAAGAAAAGACTCCAGGCAGAGGAACAATGACTAAACTGAATAAGCGATCGTGTTCACGTACAAGTGCTGCTCATGTTGCCGACATTGTGGCTTGTAGATTTAATAAAAGACAAATAAAAATAAAAACTTTGGGACTAAAAAACAACAGGCAGATCATTCATTATAAGCACATTTTATTCAAGTTAGAAGCACAATTAATTTAAACAAACACTCAGATACTTCAATAGTCCTGCATTTTGTTCAATAAATCCCCCAAAACAGTGCCAACCTCAACGCATCTACATCAACAAAAATGTTTTGTAAACTTTTAAAAGCCACCCTGTGTTATCATAGCTCCCTTAACATTTGATATGTTAAATCAAATCTAGCAAAAATAAGACATTATAGATTAAAATGACAGTTTGAGACGTTGTAATACTATATTTACTTATGAATCATGTACTGTATCTTATATATGAACCTAAAATCATGCAGGAAGAGAATTTGTAATTGCAAATGAAGTTCTTATGACTTCAGGTTGTATAAATGGGAAAAGCAGACCTAAAAGCTAAGAGGATGCATGGTTTTGTCCCGTTTTTTGTTGAGTCTTAATGGTGACTGCTCGTGTAGATCCTGTTCCGGAGCACAGAGACCGGGCACAGGTGATGTCGGAGCCCGCGAACGTTCTGCACATGATCGAACCATCGAGTCACATTCACAAACTGCTCTCTCTCCTGGACACTCAAGTCCACCTGGGGAAAGGGGAGCGAAACACAGCACGGGAGAGTTTGTCAATAGTTTAGATCAGTAAAGTAAGCTGAAGATCACAAATAGATTTACAATATGCTGCAATAAGAATAAAAGAAAAAACTTAACACTTAAACGTTACAAATAACAGATATTGTTGTTTAAAAAGTCATAATACTGTGCTGAAAGAATTCAATTGTTCTACTACTGATCACAAATTTAAATGTAATATAAAAGTTGGTCCATGACTTGAATTCAATTCAAAAGCAATAATTTCCTGGTCTGCTCTAAATCTGGTTTGTTAACGTTTTAAGCGTCCGTGTTCAATATATTGGTCAAAAAAGTAAATGCATTGACTGCTTGAACAGAGGCCGTTATTTCTCTCTGATCTATCAAGTTTGTTTTTGAAAATTGTGTCTTGTATTTTTTCTCTCTCTGTTTTCAAATACATACTTGCATCATTAAGTTCATAAGCTTAGTCGGAAAAAAACTACTCGCCTGTTTATTAATGCTTTGCTTAATTAAGACCAGCCACAACTTTAATCCAATTCCAGCATCAGTCAGTTTAATGTTCACATTTTGTTTTTGGTAAATTGAACAACGGGGCAGTGAGTGGTTGAGGGCTGGGCCGTCTGACCTCTGGCCCCCTGAGGTTAAAAGCGGCACTGATCACAAACCAAAGTGACGCCCTCTGCCTGGTGGCGCAGGGCAGCCGCTCGTCCCTGCCACAACCACTGACATTTAACAACATGTGATCTTTCCCTCCGTCCGTCTTCACAGACTCAGAGCAGACTTTTTCATCCTGGAAGGCGAAACAAATATACTTGTCCCTGGTCAGATGCTCAAGATATCACTTTGTGCCACATAATTTTATTTCTCTGAAGACAAGTGAGAATGTGTTTATAAATCGTGCATTTATAGCAAAGTCGTACCCCGCGCCCTTTGGCCATATGACTGGTCTAATTGTGTGTGATGCGCTGTGACAAATTGCCTATTAAAGTTGTGGTTGGACTTAAAGAAGTGCTGATGGAGAAAACTAAATGGGATAAGAATGCAGAAGGTTGACGTGATCTTGTCCAGTGATGGTGAGAACACTTTTGAGACCATCTAAATCCAATAGGATCCGGTTTCCTGTAGCACAGCATGTTTTATGATGGGAATTTGTGAAGAAGTCAAAAAACCCTTTCAGATCTCAGTATTGGTCTGAAACGCCAGCAAATGCTTTAGCTCAGTGGAAACTTACGATGACAGAATGTGTTCCATAGTACATGAAGATATCGGCTAAGGTGATCCGGTGGCCCGCAAAGTACACCTTGTCTTCTAGGTAGGCGTTTAGCTCCTGCAAAAAAACATGTAAAGGTGAGATGGTAATATTATGGGGAATACAGCACAAGTATTGTAAGAGCCATATTTATCTTGTTTTTGGATGCAAGCGCCTAAAGAGGGTATTGAGTTCATTGAACAAAGTCACATACGTAAGAGTGTGTAAGGTGTAGGGGCATGCATCCCAGCATGCATGTGTTCTGTGCGTATGTGAATAATATGTAACCTGAGGGGACATCGTCTGCTCATGAGCACAGACTTCGCCAAGATGCTCTACAAAACAATCCATTTGTTTATTTATTTTTTTACCAAATGACTAAACTCTTTCAGATCAAATGAAGCTGTCCTAAACTCCATGTTTCTTGGGCCCCTGCAAAGTGGTGCGTGGCACGGCTGGTCCCAGGGGACAGGACCATCTTAGCACTTGTACATTGTGTGAGGAACACTCCATGCACAGAGAGCTTCTTGGGGGCAAATAGAGTTATTGTGCAGCAGGAGTGGGTGATGCCAAACAAGGCATGAAGACTGCATACTTCCTTTTTCTACAATCAGATCCTTGCTTTGCTTTGCCTACAGCTATGGAGCTGAAGCCCAGTCAAGCATCAGACAGAGGCCGTTCTCCTTCTGGCTCCAGCACATGGAGCTCAAGAGCTGGACGTTCTCTACCTGCCCATGTCTAAGTGCAATGTTAACACAACGTAAATTACAGGGTTAAAGGTTAAATGGATTTTGGAAATGTTTTTTAAAACTGATTCATGACCATCTTTACAGAAAACAGACTAAATTAATTAATTTCAGACTCACTTCTAATCACGTAAACATGTGCTCTGAATGCAGCCTACCGTAATTTAAACTTTTTTACTGACGTCTTCTAATTTAATGTCACTTAAGATGTGGAACGAGACCTTAACTTCAAAAACAAATGTCACCTTTGGACACAGATCAGTTTGAATGTTTTGTTTCCTGGGGTGAGACAGTTACAGTTGACAGTTTTTATTCCAGGATGCTTTAATGGGAGCTGACTGCGTGTTTAAAAGACAAGTGTTAAGGACGCGGCTGAAGCAGCGGGACAGGACAGAGGGCCACTGGGCACTAGAGCTGACCCGCTCAGGGCGACTTCCTTCTGTAAGTGGCACCATTAAAATATTTAAAAGGCCTGTCCAGAAAACATGCTGGTCCTCAGCGTGAGCCCACAGCCGCACCACAACACTGTGCCCTGCTGTGAAGTGCACAAACACACACGTCCCACTGACAGCACACTGCCGAGAGGCGCCCAGCTCCTGCCGACACTGCCCGCTGATCCATTTCACGCTGACTGGTGTCAGACACATTAAGGGTCTTTTCTCTGTCGTTTGTGGCCATGTCACTGTCTCTGGTGTCTTAACAAGGCCAAATCAGACAAAGTAAGAAAAGTTTGGAAGAGGAAGGACAGACTTTGTGAGCTCAGCAATGTCTTCACCATGTTTTCTCCTTTTGGAGAAACTGAGATGTATTTATCATACAAATAAATAATTGTATACTATTAATGCATACGGTACACATTTCTAGCTCAAACCTTTAGGATAGTCCTAATGTCTTCTTTACCGCACTCATCCAGTTTGGTGACCCTGTATTCTAACCACTGCTGCACCACGGCCCTGCCCTCGGCCCCGTCCCCCAGCAGGTCCGGACGCTTGGCCTCTTTCACCAAATGACAGGCGACAGTCACAAGTCCAATGACAGGAGAACCATTATTGCTCTGTAACACGGGGATCTGGGAAGAACAATATATATACAAGAAAACAACAATTATCCATTATATTACTTTTTATTCACAAATCATCAACTGTGTGCTATGTGTTTTATTTTGTAGATGTGGACAAGTGTAGTTTTAAATCAAAAAACTTCAATTTTGCTTTCAGATCAGTCTGTTGTGTAATGTTACAGTTGATACAGGTTTTAATTTAACACGCCTTCCTCCCAATGTGCCAGAACGCATGCGCAAAGCATGGTGCTATTTCTATTGTGCTGAGTGGAATAAATAAAGCTACTCGCGTTTGATCTTGCTGATTCAAACCACATGAAGAAAATAGAGGATAGAGGTGCTTCATACAAAGTGCAACACAGGGTAAACATGAATCGATAAACAATATTATATAGCAATACAGATGACCATTCAGCAATTTGCGCTACCAAAGCTGTCCTGTATCATGGTAATTTGAAAGGCTACTATCTATTTATCCCTCGTATGAATAAAGCTTTAGATGAAACATATAACAGCACTATGAAATCACCTTTTTGTCTCCTTGTGTGGTGTACTTGTTGGGCTTTTTCAGTCCTAAATACTTCTCCAGCGACGATAGCTCCCGTATCGCCATGTTTCTGATCTGACTGAGGGAGGAACAGCAAGAGCGCCACGGGATTGGATAAAATACAAGTCCCGCCCATGAAAGGTTTGAATGATGGAACCTCCGACGAATCAGAGGAAATAACATGGAAATAACAATACAATAAAATAAAATAAAATAAAATAAAGTAAAATAAAATGAAATAAAATACAATAATATGCAATCAAATAAAATGTTATAATGAATCTTTCAAACAAATAGCTTACTAACAAAATAAAATGTTGGACTAAATATTCAATACAAAGCTAGGCTAGTATTAAAATTGAATCAGATAAGGAAAAGTTCTTTGTCAGTGAACAAAATTAACAAACTAGGAACTTTTGCATGCAATGTAAAGCAATGCATAGTGATAAAAAGAATATATGCAAAAATGTTGGAATAAACTTCAAAATATAGCCCAAAAATCTATACTGCCACAATATTAGACAGTTTTTCAATAACATTTTGTATTCCTATAATCTCTGTCTTGAGCTCATTTTTTTGTCAAAGGTCAGCCCTATTTCAATACAAATAACTCGTTGTTTTAAAATATTTGAATTTGAAATGACAGTAAAATATCTGAAGTTCTATTGTGAAGTCCCAAGGCACAGTCTCTCTGACTCTGCCTGTCTCATGAGTGCACTGACTTTGTGTTGTGTGCGCTGTCTGTTTGGATTTATACCCCTGTGTTACCATTTCCCCATAATAAAATGTCATCTGTCAGTCAACATTCTGCGCATTAGCTGCACTCTGTCTTGTTTATCACACACACAGTGACAGCAGGACTGCCGTGTCACCCGAAGGTCCCTCTTTGTCGCAGCTCACCTAGACGACCATGCTCCAGGTGGTGTCACTGACTGTGGATATTCAAATCAAACTCATATTTTACCAGGGACTTTATTGACTGTGGACCAAGTGCAATAAAACAGACAGGGAGACGCAGCGAGGGGGCAAAGGGAGAGAGAAAAGCATGTCTGAAACAAAGTCTACCACTGCAGCCTTAAGTCATAGTATGAGACAATGTTTATTTGAAATGAGTAGACCTGTGGAGAGGGCTCTAAAGTATTTAATGCTGGTAAACTAAATTTACATTAAGTGTAATACAGAAATAATTATTCATTTAGTACAATTAAAACAACAACATATGTAGTAAATTATATATTAATTGGTATATGCACAACTCTCCTGATGTAATGATTAATAATACAGTAGGCAATACTCTCTGGTGGTAAACTATAGCCACATCTGCCCTGGGGCGGAATGAGAGAGATGTAGCTGCCTCTATGTTACGAAACGAGATATTACATGCAGTTTTGAAAATGTCTGTTTAGACCATATTGTGAATGTACTGTGTTGTATTTGACACTTGACACGCCTGAAACACCAAGAACCAGAAATGCAATTACACCTATTACACATATTAATTGAGTATATGGACACATAATTTTAAGAACATAATGTGTATTGTTCATTAATTCGTTTACTTATTGTTTGATGGACACAAACATTGAACATAATTAACAATACCATGAGCAGGTGTTGGCAGAAGCAAAAGCTTATTGTGCCTTTTAGTCTCAATTGTCGTTTTTAAATATACTCAATAAAACAATACAAATGTAAATAATACTGTTTTGAAGCATCAAATTAACAAATGAACATTAGGCCTCTCCTTTCTCATGTTATTGCTTCCTGTTTTGTTATTTCCATTGACGCTTATTACTTTGCATACATCTCTTGATCCGCTCCCCTGTTTATGCTTGCACTTAATATAAGAGAACAGATGATATTTTTAAACTCAATTTGTTGAGAAAAAGCTGTCCCAGAAAACAAATTAATTAGAGGAATGACTACACAGACTATCACAAATGATTAGACGCTGTGGAACAAGGTAAAGCTAATTCCATTTATTTTCTTGCATTTTTTGATGTTTATTTATAGGCCCATTGTACGTCAGAGTTTTACTGGGCTTTGTAAATGCCTGCAGCGGTTAAGAGCGTCTCCTTTAACTAAATGCCTTGAAGCTGCCACATCTTGTCTGGACTCAGGCGGGCTGAGGACAGTGATCCCCATGCCGCTGTGGACTATATAACTGTATTGCCTGTGGGAGTTTTCTCATACACAATCTGGGGTCACATTAGTAGGGAAAATCCACGGTGGGGTCAGGGATTGTGCCGAGGGGCTTGCAGAGCGGGCATAGCCATAAACAAGGCCCCAGTCCTATGCCTACAATGGCACGTTACACTGATTTCTCTGGCCTTGCTGTTGCTTCTGTTACCTTTCATGACCTAGGAGCTGTCGCAGTCTTGTGGGCACACAGATGTTTGCAGAAAGAGGATGGCTATAGGTTGTGAAGACTAGACACAAACGCTGTCAGCACCCATTGGTAAAATTGCATATTGGTGTTAGGTCAATCTCGTAGCGCAAAGATGGCCGCTAGCAGATATGTCGCATTGGCACTTGGGATACAGAAAGCAGATGGAGAATTGTGTTGGCTGTTTAAGGCACCTTTCTTTGACAATTAAAAGTCCAGTGTTGGGAGGAATACTTTGAAAAGGTATTTAGTTACACGATTCTGAATATCTGCATTAAAATGTATTTTGTAAAGCATTCCAATTTTGTGTTCTGAATCCTTAGAATATAGTTGATTCTTATTAAGTTGCATTATATTATAGGGTAAAAACATGACATAGGATTAAAACAGCTTATTGTTTTTGTTTCATGGTTTGCTATGCATTTATTCATGAGATGAAAACTTCCTCACAAATAAGAGAAGTAAAAATTGCACATGTTCTCACTATGAGAGTTGGGTTTTCTATTTTAGAGTTTGTTGCCTAAATGTCATGATCAAATACAACAATGTATTTGTCTCATTTTAGAAAAGTATCGGTATTCTGTACTACAGTTACTAAAAAATACTATCCTGAACATGTATTTTTGGTACTGCATGTATTCAGTAACTTCACAATACTGTAACATTTCTTTCTAATTTTCCAAGCAATTAATAATATGTCCATGAACTTTTATTGAACATCTTAGTCATTTCAAGCCATAAAATAATCAATATTGATGTTAGATGTTAGAATTGTAAAATTTTACATTTGTTAAAAAAACAAATACATAAAAACACGCTTCAAACTAACCGTAATTTTAATCAATGTATCGAAAATAAACTTTATTATAGGACTATTAAATTTACATTCTTTGTCAAAGCATTTTACTTGCTTTTACTTGTAAATCAGGTAAATAAATGAAGTATTCATGCAAAATACTGTTTATAAAGTCGGACAAATAAATCCCACGTTTGCATAGAGACATTTGAGACTCACTGCTGAAGCTGAAGCCACTTGTAAAATAAAACAACAATGTTTAAAATTCAATGTGGATTAGGTAAATGTTTTAGGCAAAGCAAAGCAAGGATTTTAAGAAGAAAATCCTTAAGTCACTGATGGACCTCATTTGAATGGCCTGACACAACTGTTTACATTTGTTCTTGTAATCAACAGAGATTATGTTGAAGTTTATATTTCCCAACCACAAATCTGACACGATGAACCGGTGCATTGTAGTGCTCGTCCACATTGAGTGTATTTGTTGCAGAGAATCGGGCTCTCGTGGAAGGAAGTCAGCGGATGCCAGAAATGTCGGCGCTCCGGGTGCGTCCTCTGGGCCCTCGAAACGACTCCAGTGATGGGATTATAAGCACCACCCCGCTGCTCTGCGCACAAACAGCCACCCAAAGGCGAAAAACAACAAACTGGTCCCTCTCCATCACACACAGGGAGCACATGCAAATCAGTGTACTTTGAACATGTTTACAAGGGGGATGGAAACCTTGGATGAGCCACTGACAAGGGTGGAGCAATGACATTTTTGTGGCATTTGGTGTCTTTTGCTTAGCATTTGTGACAGTAGATTAGCATTGGAAGGCATGTTTGTGTATGCAGGAGCAAGGTGGCTTATCAGGAGAGGGCCTGGAGATAGAGAAATAAAGCCATTTTGCTCTGTATCCTCTGCCTATGCCAACCTGACTGTGGGACATGCTATAGGACATATACCAGCTCTCTGCCTTTGTACACTCATCATTTAGGACTATTAATTACAACTCTGCATTTCCTCCTCCACTCGTGTCCCCTTCAGACATAGCCTTAGCGGGTGATTATTATAGCTTCTGAAAAGTCAGATTGTCTTTTATGGAGGTTGCCCACTGGCCATGCAGGTTGGTTAGTTAGTCTTCCCATCTCATCCCTTCTCTTCTCTCCTCCCGCTCCGTCTCAATGTCTCTCATTTATGACTCAAATCTTTACTGCATCTTTCGCCGTGAGCTCGATAACGCAGACTTTTACGTAGCTTTAGGTTCAGGCTGCAAAACATGCACACTAAACAACCACAGCTCCCCACCTCTGAGCAGTGCACGTCCCAGCTTGTTTGACGTGTTGTTCCGAGCGCCGCCAGCAGGGAGCACTGTGGGACTTTCATAAAATACTAAGTGTGGGTTATGCTGAAAGTCTTGCCATCTTGCTACACTGTGTTCTGCTTTTAAAAACTAAACATTGGAGTAAAACACTTCAAAATTATGTTAAATCATTGGACAACACATGCTACTATTTATAAGATTATTTATATGGTAAAAAGTTGAG
>NW_027315812.1:14039513-14132013 GCF_026437365.1 Eucyclogobius newberryi
CGGTGGGAGCCTGGTCCAAAGCCTATTACGGAGGCATACGCAGGAGTCCGGGCTGGTCACTGCTAAATGGATACCCCCTCTGAGCTCTCCCTGCCTGCGCGCTACGGCTCTTTCCACTTCCCACATCCGCTCAAGTTTAAGCCACACCGGCAGCTGCTAATCAAGTTCCTCAAGTCCCTGACTGTACCAAACTGCATTTATGCCCTGATTACATGAGCAGATGCTGCTTAGCAAATGTAATGCTTGTTCAAAACGTCTCTTCTGTCATGTTTTCCACCACGTTCATTTTATATATGCAGTGATACTCCGAATGTAATGTAACTTACTGCATATGGACGGTTTAAACGAGTCGATATTCAAATACGAGTGGAGCCACCAATCCAAAATCGTCCATTGAGTTGAATGTTGTTAGGTAATTATACTTATTTATCTTGACTTGTGACCGATATAAAGAGAGTGGTTGTAGCTACACGAATCATATACCAATTCAAAATGCAATCCTACACTTTTGGTAGTAGAATTACTTGATATCGTTACCAAAAAAGAAGCCAAATACAAAGAAATGTTGGTAGTTTTGTTTTAGATTTAAAGCATGTATTGTTCTTTTCACTTTATGGCTTGCTTTTGAACCGTGCTTTTGTATAAGAGTTATCATTCTTTAAGTTTTGATGTATTCTTACAACAGCGTGACATGTCGCCCAGGCCATGGTGCTATTCCCGGTCAGGAGAGGAGAGAGACCTCGACTTCATGAATAATTTGGCACCGTTAATCTTGAGGACTCTTGATTTATTCTGGAATGTCTCTGAAGAGCCAACAAGCTGAGGGCTTTACACAGACAGAAACTAACGACAGCAATAAACACGAGTCAGGAACAAGGGACATTTGTTCTCTTGCAAACTCAGTCCATTTCCCCCCGTTTTTTTTAAATCTATGACTTTTACTCTCTCTCTAACACACACACACACGCACGCACCACTAAATTAAATTAAGCATGAGACACACTTCTCCAACAATAACCAGCGGCCGGTTGGGGGCGTGGTCAACGTGAGCTCTTAAGCCATGTAACACATCAACCATCATGTGACGCTTCTGACAAAGGATCTATACATGTCAAATTTACATCCTATCTTATCTATTGTATGATATAGAAGAGACATAAATACTATATGAAAAACATGACCATATACAGGGGTGTAACACAAAAATCTGGGCCCTGGGTACAAAACATTTTGGTGGGCTACATGTTCTCCCCCCCGAATCTGACGCCCCTGACCACAGACAGGTGAGGTGGAAAAGATTTCTTCATCATGCAAGGCAACTGTTAGTGAATTGGATTGAAAATGTTGTAGGACAAGAACCAGAACAAGAACAAGAACGGTTCTGTGTACATTTTGCTGCAGTTATATGGATACACACAAAAATATCACTCATATCTAGACAACTCAACTCATATCTAGAAAACCTTTAATTATGATACTAAATCCTTGGTAGAAAAGGCTTCATCGGTGGTCATCTGGACAACGTTTTTGAAATCGGCACGTTTCCACTGCCATTCGGAAGTAATTTTCAATCTAAAGGTACTGGGATGACAAGCGAGAATTGACAAACGAATTACACCGACTCAATACTAAATCGTCTTCCAAAGTCTTTCACAGGCCTATGGTGATGAGGAGCTGCCACTTGAACGACACATAAGCAACGAGACCAGGACAAATCAAAAGCTAACGGGAGGAGTGTCGGTGTCCGCCCATCTCCTCTCCCCTCTAACCTGGGAGTGACACCCCAGTTTAACGGTGTAATGACCCGGCACTAAGCGTTTTCATTTGGCTGTATCAGGGTCAACGTCAGCGCCGCTCCCTGAACTAATGGCTTCTCACGAACACACAAACGGGTCTGTGCAGGTTGTGTTCACGTGACTCCACAACATTGTACAGGTGAAGGGCAGGTCGGACAATAATGTGTTATACATTTGTACTGATATGTATCCTTTAACCAGCCTCATGTTTAATATCTATCTTACTGGGTCTGTCCACATGAAACCAAAACTGGGAGGAAGTTCAGTGTCTCTTAATTTTATCGCTAATATACTAAATGGCACTATTCACAAATACAGACATGATTGTTGATGGTAATGACACAAGTGCAACCATTTTTTGAGCCTTGACAAGTAAAAAGTTATCAATTTATTATGAAAACAGTAAATGGCTCATACCAGTATTTAAGTTTCTGTTTCCTGTTTATTTACAATATATTGAGGAATTTTGACCCTTAAAAAGATATCAGATTTTGAATTGTTAATTGCTATGTCAACAATGCTAATTTCTCATCCTTCTAAAACACACAGGCCCCTTTCCGTCCACCTAAAACTGACATATAACTCCAGATTTTCCGGAATGCAACCTTTTTTGGACAGGCTCACGGACATTTGGCCAGACCGTGCTTATATTTAGCATAGCAGTGCCCTTGCAAGTGTCCCATAGTCTTTGAGTGTTGGTTAGAGAGCTGTGATGTGTGGTGTGCTCTAAGCTGGAAGGGTCTCAGGAGGGGGCCCAGGTGCACTCCCTGTTGTTTTGGGACAAGTCCCCGGTAGGCCGAGCGCTGGCCTGTTGTTTGGGCTGCGGGCGGAGCACTCAGGCTTACTCCGATCAGTTTACTATTTGTAGGGCATAGTGTTGTTTACATGAGAGCCCACAAGTGCTAGAATTTAATTTATTGCTGTGTTAAAAAAAATAGTTGAATTTGGCCTATGTTTATATCATAATAAAACACTTATCATGTGAGCTCTTCATGGAAAAAAACATAAAAATAACCACATAATAATGAAGATTATTACAATAAATCCTAATAAAGTAATGTAATGTAATAATGAGAGTTGTTAAAGGAAAGTTAAAATATTGCAAACAGATGCATCAACACAGTGTAAAAACTCTTCAGATCCAATAAAGACATGGCAGAGAGAATATTACTATATATTACTGAATTAATGTATTAATGTATACTCTGTTTAAATGCAAACCTTCTGGTCTTCACAACGGGACTAGACTTTATAATCCATGAAATAGGTGGCAGTGAAAGCATTGCTAGATAAACACAACAACAGAGTTATTGAATTTGGACATTATCCAAGACTGCAACTACATATAATCATTTTTACATTTAACTTTAAAGGATGCTCTCTCTAAAATTATTGTGACCTTCTTAATAGAGATGCAAGCCCTCAGTGAAACTCTTAAAAACACAAACATATGCATTTAGCGTCCATGACTCTTTTAATTTCCTATCTGCATTAACCACTTATAGGAGCATGGAGTAGATGTAAATCTCCCCGGAAATAGGCTCACGTCCTGGAAACACTTACAGTAACCTGAACGTCCGGTTGTCCTGTTTAAATCTCTCCACTTCGGATGTTATGCAATTCAGTACAGTCTGTATTACATTAGGTTATCTTTATATGGTGGACTAATAGTGCAGCTATTTTAGGGAACTCTTTTTTATCTTATTGTATTCATGAAGGAAGTGTATAATATATTGTTGTTGTATTCAGTTCATTCACAAAAAGTGTTTCGGAATTGACAACACACTAGCCCTAACACCTAACCCTAAGCTCTAAAGATCTCAAGCCCAATAGTTATTAGAAAAACTTCAGAATACATGTTGATACAGAATAAGGTGCTGGGACATCCGAATCTCTGAGGCTGAAATCTGAAAACAGGTGCTCAGCAAGGTCTTTGGGGGCAAACAAATTGTCAAAGGACCACTATCCCTTTGTCCTTTCTTTTGTGAATCCAGTTGAGAATGTTATAGTACAATTTACTTTCCATTAAACATCAGATGTGCCACTTGCATTCGAGTGATATGTTGCACTTATAACGAGGCAGAGAGGGACAACAACTCAACTGTTCTTAGAGCAAATGTAGATATAATAAAGCAAACAAATTGGATGGTATTACACGACGTGACCTGTCTGTGGACCGAACCAGACTGCGTGGTCAGTGGCCGTGACTAAGTGTCCACAAATCATCCACAGAAACGGCCCAGCATTATATCAATTTTGGCTTTGAAGACTTTGACGGACAGGATCATCATTACCAACCACAACGGAGCACAAAGCCTCTCTCTCACCTTCCCAGCCAAGTCGGGGCAAGGACAGCGGTCGTATATGGGCCTGCATGTTGGGGGTGGGGGAGAGCGGGTAGCCTGCCTGTCATCCCTGTCTCATCCAGGACCACCAATCTCGCTAACTACACTCCTCCGCTGCTCGGCCCACTCACACTCTTCGCAGCCTTCCCCTACCAGTGCTGACAGCCCTCGTATAATTAAAGGCCGCGGATGCTGGGACACCTATAAGTGAAGATGACAGAGAGGGACCCACCTATTGCACATTTCTGAGCGGCCGCGCACTGGTTGAACGACGGCGGCTCCGCGAGGAGGTGCGTGAGAGGGGCGAAGGGAGCGGACTGGCCCTAATTGATGGACTCTTGTCCCAGAGAGGGTGGGTGTGGGTGGGCACGAGGAGGAAGAGACAAGGTGGTCGCTCATGGACTGGGGGTGGGTATGTTGTTTTCTACATGCTTACGTACATGCACCGCCCCTCCTCAGAGTTGACTGGTCTCACTGCTCGTCTGTTTATCTTATACCATGAGGCTTTGACAATACAAATAAAACAATGGTTTCATGAGCATTGGTATTCAAAATGTGTGGCTTATTACTTCTGCTGTATTTATAAAATATATGTCAATCAACTTCAAAGATTGGGTTTCATTTTTAAATTTTTATATCAATATTTAATGGTAAAGTGCAATGTGAAAACTGAGTCTGTTGAAGATGGCATAATATACATTTTGCTCATGTGGACCAGGAGAAGCAGGTGTTTTGAGCTCTGGACAGGGAGGTGCATAATTAAAAAGTGCAATGAAGCAAATCACAACTCCAGGTATGGTTTATGGTAACGGTACGACATAACAACTTCTTAGAATAGTCATTAATCTTCACACAATGAACAGTGTTATTCCAAACTGACCATTGCATTACATTATATCAGCCTCAATGCCATGATCTGGTTTTAACTGCACTCATATTATGTAGTATCAATACCAATACCAAGGTTATCATTATTTTTGCGTTTCACTTTTTAGCACAAAAATATTCTTAACAATTAAAGCATGTTTTTGGTTTCTTTCTTTCATTTTGGATGGTTTTATTTCATTAAAAAAATTACAAAAACTGTGAGCGTGCTTGCATCGCTACAAAATCACTTGCTCTGGAGCCCCCTGCTTGTTTCCATGGAAACATTGTCCCTCTGGCTATAATATTCCACAGTATGGCATAAAATGTATCTATCCATGGAGAATGTTACATACTGTGGCTTTGAACTGAAAAAAAATAATTTAATATTTGCAGCTAAACAAAAATATGAAGAATGTATTCAAAAAAAGAAGAAAACAAATTATAAGTATCATGGTAATTGACACTTTTGCATACCTTTTTTACCAATACCTTCGATGTTTTGGTATTACAGTGAGGCTGACACTGGCTTACAGTATGTACATCGAGAATGACAATCTCTAAAGTAAAGTAGGATTTTGATTTGTGGGAATTACTGTATGTGGCAAAATCTGACAACACCATGATTGAAAGGCCAGTCTGTACCTCGCTGTCCCGTCTGTGAACCCCTAATCCCTGTATCTGTGTCATCTCCCTGGACCTTAAAGGGGTCGCCCGTGCTCACCCTGCCCTCGCCCCTGCACTGTTCACGGGCTGATCGGGGTGCGGGGATCCCAGACCCGAGCCTCCGAATGATTAGAGCAATTACATGTCAAATATCTGTCAGATCACATCACGCCTGTCCCACTGGAGGCTTCTGGGACGGCGAGGCGTGACCCAGACCTGCCTGTATGGGAACGTATCTCTGTGTGTGCGCCGCTAATGGCCGTATTAGATTAAACATGGCCTGCTCTGCTTTGACACAGCCCTGGTCATTATCCCCATTGAGAAACACTCAAGAGGGGGACTTGGATGACTGTGGTCAGAGGAGGGTTGTTAGCAGGAGAGATGCAAGATGCGTCATGGCGTGTGAAGGTGTGGATTGTAGTTTATTACATAAGCGTCTTAATACATCAAACATGAATAGATGGTTTGATATGGAAAGGCGGGCGCTTGTGAAATAAGCAGAAGCAATGTTTTTGAATGAATTATATTTACATGGTGCAAAAATAATCCTACTAACTCACCAGAAAGACCTATTCAATTTTTTCCGATATAAGTGGACCTTGAATATTTCACATTTAGTTTAATCTTAAGTCATTCTCGAAACATGTTGTATCTTATTGCAACTGAAGATGTATTAGTTCTCTTTTGAATCTCACCTGCCTTACATTTCTTCTCGGCTTGTTTCTAAATCTAGATCTAAGACGGTTTTGGTGTTTTTTGGCAGTTCTTCCTCTTTGTAGAGTACCATGTGATGGCCTTGAGTTCCCACGCTGATGGAACCCTGGCTGCTCTGCTCCAGGGCCACTCCACACAACCTCGACCTGAGTGTTTATACCAGGAACCTCTGTGTGGTAGAGATATTCTTCCTCCAAAGCTGTGTTGTTTCCAATCAGCTCGAGAGTCATGATATACAAGAAATATTTTAAGAATAAACTTTTGTTCTCTCAAGATTTTAAAATTTACAATGCAAAATAAAAGGTTCAGAAGAATAAAAACATACAGTAAAACAAACCAACAAAATAAAATAGCTATATGTATTTAATTATTTCACCTTTTAACAAGAATATTAAAATTAGGATACAAAATGGAGGAAAATAATATACAATACTGCAATAAAATACAATACTGTGCAGTTGAAGTAAGGCTAGAAAACTTTATGCACAACACATTTTTAGTATTTGATTTCATTTTAATCATCATTGTGCAAAGGAATTGTTTTAAACCAAACGTCATAATACATTTCAAATAATAAGAAATCACCACAATTTAAATGATGTTCTAACTGACTTACTAAAATCTTAACTCAAACTACAAAAAGTACATTTTCACTTTTTATTATATTCTTTAATAAACATTTTTGTCCACCATTTTCATGTGTTAAATTTTCCGAAAAGCACTTTTGAAGACGCAACTGTCAATACTTACACTGGAAGCTTTACAAGCAGATCACGCATTTTGAACAATTTCAGTTTAAATATAACTCAAACCCCAATGTTTTGCACAGATGCGATTATCCCGGAAGATCCCCGCATCGCCTGTTTGTCATATCTGTGCGATTACATATGGGAACAGCGCAGGATTACATTTTGTGGGCCTTTGCCATCTTAAGTGTGTGGGCATGCCGCCATTTAGTTCAACTTGCTTCTTGTTGTTACTATTGCGCATGTTTGAACACAAAACATAGAAAGAGTAATGCATTTATGGTCTTGTAATCGTCAATGCACGGACTTTATGCTTTTAATTAATATATCAATTTGTCTTCACACACATTCTTGCCTGTTTGTTAAGTGGGCTAATCTCTCTTTGCTTTTTTTGTAGAAGCGACCACTAAGAATAGCAAACAGTGACAATCTGCCAGAATATATGAGTGGCTGGTTTGGAATACGATGCTTCAGGCAATTTCTCGAGTCCAATCTCCGAACCTTACATCAGCTATTATTCCCCTTCTCGTATTGATATGTAATTTTTTTTCTTCTATCCAAATTCAAAATGACAGTCGAGCACAAAAGAACTCAAATTGTAATTTCCTTTCCTAAACCGGCGTATGGTTTTTTTCTTCATTTTTTCATTTCTAAAGTCAGATATATTGTTTGTGATGCCTCCTTGCGGTCCGACTGTCACCCACCACCAATGTCTGTGTCTTCAATATTATCCCTGGCTGTCCATGCTCCATCTTGGGGGCGAATCAGACCCTCTTTTATTCTCCATGTCATAATGCACAAATTTCCCTGCGAGGCATGACACTATTGGAAAAGCAAATAACATATGTTGAGTCTCAAAATCCAGCTTTCGCCCCTCCCTTTGTCCCACTGGTGCAGATGACCAGTGAAGTGCCCCAGCGCCATCGGCTGTGGACACAGGAAAACTCCACTGTGGACATGTCACATAGACTATCATTCATGCCACAAGATCATATGAATCTACCATCAAAACCCACAAGAGATGGCAGATTAGGTTAAATTCAGAGTAGCACCAAACATGGGTTCATAATGCATCGCCTGTATTGATATTGGAGGAGAATAGTCTTTGCGTCGCCTTAAGGAACCTCCACAAAGCGGATTATCTTCCTTGGCATGACTCTCCAGAAGTGAGTCTATGTGTGTATGTGTGTGTTTCATATCATGTTGTGCTCGATGGCTGGTTAATGCTAATCTTTCACTCGACACTGAGGTTTGAGGGCAAGCTGGCAGTGCTGTCCTGTACAACAACAATAACAGCGATGGATGAGGTACAACAGCGAGAGGCAAACTTTTCCCTGTGAAGCGCCTTTCCATTCTAGGAAAAACATAAAAAATAAAGAAAATCATCCAAACCAAATCTTAACAACACAGAAATACTGTTTTGTAATAAGATTGATCTGACATGGAGGAGTCCCGTATGAGCAAATGATAACTTATAGTTCAAATACATCACACATTTAATTGGTTCCTCATAAAATGCAAAGAGCTAGCCATGTGAGCCCCAAATGATACAGTTAAATTGTGCTTGAACCTAAAACAACACATCAATGTGATGTAATGTTGAACTCATAACGCAGGTAATCTCACAGAGCAAAATTACTAAAAGGGGACGCATTATGCAAACTCAACTTTAATGAGCTTTTCACCTTGTTGTAACAGTGTTTCCTCATCTTTATTATACTCAAAATTCTGTTTTTGTATTCGTGTTTGTTTGTGTAATCCTGTATTGTCCTGCAACTGAGGCTCGAATGCTCCGAAAATTCCTGTTTTCACCAACCCCCTAGCCCCGCCTACATACATTTACATTGTTTTAGTTATTATTTGAAGAATGATGACTCCGAGAGACACATGTCAGGTTTAAAAAGTCACATAGACACGTCAAGAGGCGGGGCTCATCAGTTCTGCAGTTCTGAACAGGAAGTCAATGGATCTGTTTCTGCTTTTTAGCAGTTTCAGATCAATATTGTGGCTTGCAATGAACCAAATATAAAATTATGATCTATGTATGTTATAGTTGAATACTAAGTACCGGAAATTAGCTCTGTTAGGCAGTCTCTGTTAATGTACCGCGAGCACATCCATAAACAACACAAAAGTGGGACCACAAAGACCCCTTTACCACCCTAAAATAGCGGCCACTCATAATCCAGAAAGAATTGTACTGTGAGAAGTAAAACAAAAGTAGAAATATTATTTTTATCCAACTTTATGTGGACTATACATTGTCAGACAGATGATGGTAGATTTAGATGGAAACACATGTGCAGTTGGGCTTCACGTTGGACATTTACTAAATAATCTATAAACCTCAAGCAGTGTATCTTCCCTCCAACATCTATCAACCAACTGTCTACATAAATTTTTGAATGCCAGGTAACTTCAAATAGCCCTGGCATATGACATGATTGGAAATTGAAATCTCGTTACGAAAAAGCCAGATGCCGGGATCCAGTGCGCTAAAGCAGCTAGGACCAAATGTAGGTGGTGGGAGTTCAGACGAGACGAGCGGGATGATGAAAAGAGTAGCCGCTCGCTCCTCGGAGACACTAGCTCTTCTCTGGCTGCAAAATTAGCCCAATTAGCTGTGTGAGTGTCCTATGTTGCATCTACTATCAAACCAGTGCCAGCGGTCATTCCTTCTCATTTAAGTCTTCAGCTTTCGACTCTTCTCCCGTCGCCACCTGCACTGACTCTCCTCGCTTATTACCGATGGAGAAATGGGTGTGTTTGTGAACCATGAAAGCAAAGACATTCCCTTTAAGTCTCAACATGTGCGGCTACGGTGTCCTTCCTTTGAAACCTCAGGTAAAATCGTCTTCTTTAAAGCTCACCATCGCCGCGTCGCTTTTATCTTTAAACATCTAAAGAAGCTAACTTTTAAGGATGGATTTAAAACAGGAATGGATCAAGTCTCGGGAAAATGCCACTAGCTTGTATGGATAGTTCGGTGACACAAAAACAACGAATATCAACTTGTTTAGTCTTCCATGTTGCAAAGAGCGCCTGCTAAAAGATGAATTTGAATGGGCACTTTGAAACTAAATAAAATAATCATTTACAGTGTATATCAGTCATTATTCAGCACAAAGGCTTCAGATGTGACGTCGAACTATAGCAGACTAATTGGGCGACATCAATGCGTGAACAAACACACCTTGAGCCCAGGCGTTGGCTTGGTTCAAATGGTGGCTAGACAGACTCTGAAGCCTTCATCTCTTTAATTTACCTCCGCCATGTTGGATTTGACCCAGGGCCGTGTGACAGAGAAAGCAGTCAGATGAAGAGGAGGTTACCTGAATGTGTGTAATTGGTCCAGGCTTAGAGGCTTTTTAAATGCATGACAAATACTCAAAGTGCCACTTAGATGCTTGTGTACCCAGGGAGCCCCAACTCGCCTTAGGATAATATGGCTTTGTTTGGTCCAGCACCACACGCAGAGAACAATGTAACAGGGCAACGCTACAATAGTGAAAGATGCATTTGATCAGAACTGTCAAGAAAGGTGAGAGTTTATTCATATACCGGTGTTTTGTTGTAACTTAGCATTTATCATTATTTTATATTTGATTTATTGTAAACTTCAATATTGATCTAATAATAGAAACAGGCCCACTGATCTCTTTGTAGTGGCATTTCATTGTAGCAAGCAGCAGAGTTTCCTTTCAAAGTACAAAAGTAAAGGTACTTTAGTAAGTATCGAAACATTTTACAGTGGATATTTTCAGCATATTCATAGTAACTTTCTACATAAAAAGTCAAGAAACATTGAGATATGGATTGTTGACACATTGATACAAAATAAAAAGATCCCATGTCACTCTTTAATAAAAAATCTCAGCGAAATACGTTTACTTTTTACTCCTGTACCTTCACTTTTACTTAAGTAACAAAATTCTGTACATGCATGAGTTAATCAAAATAAAACTGTAACTATATCATGGTTAACGTTTCATGAAAGTCTATTTTACACAATGTATGTCATTTAAACAGCTGAAAATACAGCTTGAGGTACGTTGCATCTCTCCTCTTAAGGTTAATGTATATTGTGCACTGTCCCTGTCTCATTAAAGAAATAATCTACAGTAAACTAAACTACATTTCACGTTTTTTTTCTTTTTTCTTCAAATAACTCATCAAAAACATGTCACTTTATGCTATATCAATGTGCACAACAGTGTATTTGTTATTGGTTTGGGTATTCAGTTCATTCCAGTTTAAAAGCTTGAGTAGCAGATTCAAGTAATGTTAAAAATATGAGAAAGTTAAATGATAATATTGAAAGTGTGACCCCAAAACCCCTTTTCTCTCTCTGTGCAGTGACCCAGTTGTGAGTGAGGTCTTTATTCTGTGACACATCCCACTTTTCTCAATTTGAACTTCACCTCTTTTAACAAGTTAATTTTAGACAGATTTGGTTTTGCTGCACATATTGGTAAGAGAAATAATGGGTCACGCGTACAATTTGACTACAAGACTGTTAATTACTAAAGTAAAGTATGTGTCTCCATTAAATTAGGGCTGTAACTGATGTAGACATAAAATCAAATGCCTAATAGTATAATAAGAGTATAATAATAGGCAGTTTATGACTCATTAAGGCCATGGACAAGTATTAGAATTCAGGTGACATTTCACACTTTAGGCTAGTTTAATGGACTTAACAATAACACACATATATATATATATAACAGACTGTCTACGTTTCACTGTGTGAAGAAGTAACTAAATACATGTACCCAAAATATGTATTCTGAATGCACATTTCAGGCACAGTTACTCTTTCCTAAAATCAAAGGAATATAATGGTGTATTTGATCATGAAATTTGGGCTTCAAACTGCATGCAATTTGTGAGGAAAACACTTTCTTGAAATGTATCATAAACTATTAAGAATGATTCAGGCCTAGTAACTACTTAATTATATGCACTAATACCTAACCTCTTTTAATTACTAAGCCTAAATTGTTCTTTATTCAACATTTACTTTTTATTCATTATGAATTAACTCTCTGTTCATGCTTTATTTAGGCTAATTAGGTTGTATTTATTATACAATTTTAACACTTTATAATAACTGTTACAGCTTTTAATCCTAAATTATGTTTTTACACTATAACCTTTTTTAAAACTTCAGTATTCAGAATACAGTGCTTGGATTGGATTGTGTATCGGAATACTTACAAAATATAATGTACAAAACACATTTTAATGCAGATATTCAGTATTCTTCCCAACATTGCATTCAAACATTGTCTAGTTGCCACAATGAAACCTTCTTTTGCTCTGAAAATGTCACTGTGACTGTCACCGTAACATTCTGATATACTTAGCTTTTCAACTTCCCCTTCGCTCTGCTGGAGGTGGAACCACTCGGACCACCTCTCGGGCCCTGGCGGCCACCTCTTAACCCCAGCTGCTTCTTCCGAGGGCCCGCCGCCTAATTATGCCCTCCACATGCTTCTGATAAGAGCAGTTCACCCGCTCAGTCCTGCAGTGCGACCAAATGAGGTGAGCGTTGAGAAGGAGCGAGCGGACAGATGGTGGCTGGATGACTGGTGAGAGGGGCCCCGCTAAAGGAGGGGACCCAGGGGCCAACGGGCTGGTACAAGGGCCAACACAGAACTGATGGCATTCGAATAACAAAAACGACACATAAACAGGCGGGATGTTGTCGGCTGATGGAGAAAGATGGAGAAAGATGGAACAACATGACGTCAACAGGGGATGTGAAAGGAGAGATTGTACAGAGTGGTCCTGTGATGTTCTCATTAACCCCTTGTTTAGCCTTGGCTCTGTGCTGTTTACTGTTTTACTGGAGGCTACTCACAGTACATGAAGACTTATGACTTTGAATGTATTTTTCAATGTGTGCGAGCTTATTATTCATTTACATCCAACCACAGGAGAATTGCACTGTTTTGAACAATACAAAGCTTAATTCATGCCCAGTTGACTCCTGGTTCCTCTTTTGGCCTTGTAATCAATATCAGTGGTTTATGATATATTTATTTGCAACCTGTTTGTTGTTTAGAACTTTGTTTTGTTAGGTGTTATCTTGTTATCTGCTTGGATGTAGTGCACTTTTTCTTTTGACCGATAAATTCACATCGTGTTCATTTCAGTATTAAACATGTTCCCCCTTTACAACTACATAAACAATACAAACCTCTCTCAACTTCTCTTTGACATCTGTAAATGATGGTTCTGAAGTCCAACGGGATGCCTGTGCTGAATATTGACCCTCGTGGCACACTTCTGGCTGCAGGGATAAAGATCATGAAAAAATGGATGACACAAACTCAGCCGACATAACAGACATGAGAAAGATCGGGAAAAACGTACATTTGGACTTAAATTGAAATATAACTAATTTGATCAACTTTGGACTGGAGAGCTGGAGAAGGCGTGGCACTCAGGGCAAACTGATCCTAATTCATCCTGTAGATTATTGATCAGCTTTCTTTTTTATGTTTTATATGCCCAGGACCTTTAATGCATTCTTTGGACAAAACAAACCCACAAAAACACGGGGGTCAAACGTGCAGCCTGAATCTATTGTGACGATTTTTCTTTACTTCAGCATTTTCCCCTTTAGCTCCAAACACGTCGTGACTGGCATATTCACAGCAGCTTGTCCGCACACTGCCCTCCGTGTCACTTGGCCTGCAGACACGACCTCAAACGGCGTGTCTGCTGGCGTCGCCTCGTGTCTGCCTCTCCAGGGCTGAGTGTCAGGGCACGTCGACCCCAGTGACACGCCTGCAGCTGCCCCCCTGGTCCGGATGTGACAGGGATCTAGACAGAGGTGTATGATGGGATGTCCCCCCTGTCAGAAGAGCCATGTTCAGCACTTTGGAGGTGATGCTGTGAGCCTGAACAACTCAGCATAAGACAAGGGGTGTAGTTCCTAGTGACATGACCTTTGTGGAGGTGGAAGACTGCGAGTGAAAAGGCTTGTGTAATGATTTTTCAAAATTAAAGCTAATTTAATGTTTCTGAAAAAAGAATACAGGTTTTTCTCTACCACTAGCCCTACAAGGCAAGCCCACTTGGGTTCTGGAGATACTTTATTACCCGTAGACTTTTGGACAAATTCAAATATAAGATTTTAAAGGCACAAGCATTGAAGTAATTTAAGTTTAAGGTACACTTTGTTGTCCCTGTAAAATGTGTCCTATGAATTTGACCCATCCATCAATGTCGCTGGGGGGGCGCTCAGGAGCAGATCTTAGTACTAGGCTTGGTCATGACTACTTTTGCTTGAGGATTTTACCTATTGTACATGTTTTGTATTAAGATTCAGAAATACATTATACATTGAATTATTAGCTGATTGGTCCCCACCTAATCTGTCCGGAAGAGGATTGTTGAGCTCCATTCCCTACAAGAGTAGATAAGCTACTTTTTCCTTTTCAAATGCCTTTACACACTTTTGGTGTGACTATTTACTACCATTGTCCAAATACTTTAACATATGAAAGGGTTAAATAACAGTTATGATTTCATGTTGGCTGAACTGAATCGTGTTGCAGGATCATGGCCTATGGTGCTTCCTTGTAACTGTTGCTGCAACAAAACAATGCATTTAAGCAAAGGACCTTTCAACTCAATATCATTGTGAGACTTCTGACAATACAATATCACAATATTTTGTATTGTTACATCTCTACTTCAAAACACCACCTTTACAAAGTACCTTTATTAGTCTTACCTGCTTTGGCTTCTTGAGTTCTACTATCATGGCTTGCGCAGTGCATGGACTTGATAAAGGTTTGAACTGGTTACTTTCTAGTTGGTGGGCAAGCACCTCAACTCACTAAACCACTACTACACTAACCCACAAACACTATACCTTTATAATCTTTATTCATCCTTGTTCAATATGGCAAAGAATGTACTATTAAAATGGTTTCCACAATCCCACAATCCTGACCTTGGCACAGACAGATTTTACACCATGAAGCTCGGATCTCAAATAAACAGTAATCTTAAGTTATATTTCCTGTATACGCTCGAGTTTCCCCATTAGAGGTTTTCAACCCTACTCCCACCCAGACAACCCACGGTTCACATGTTCAGAAATAGACTGGGCCAGGTCTCTGTTAAATCTGACATGTGGGGCAGACGCATACGCCCCCTGTTGGACTCGTTCACTCTTGCGGTTCCACTGGGATTTAAACATTTCTCTGTTTCTTCACATCTTAAGTTTTTCTTCCTGGAGGTCTGACTGACGCTCTTCATCAGGTTTACAGTGGTCATAGTTCAGCCCCTCCGCAGCTGAACCTTCTTTGAGCACAAAGAAAATACCTGCAAGCTACGAACTATATGATCCATTGTATAACGTCGAATACATACAGATAATTAGTTATTATCGTTTATACGTGGCTCTTTTACAAGGATTTTTCTTTATTTAAATGTGGATGCTGAACATTGTTTCTCAATCTGCGGAACATATTAATCAGAGACAGATATATTTATGTTTTTTACCTCCTTGGGGTTCGTCATTATTCAGATTATTCATGGTTCAGGTGTGTTTAAACTGTTTTAATTGTGGGACACATTTTGAAACATATGGAACAGAGAGCCACAGACATGACAATGAAGTAAATCACTCAAAAATGTTCACCTCATCTTTAATAAGGCTTGGCACATTAACGTTAGGTCTGACTTCAAAATGTTGTTATTGAGGCTTTGATAACAGGATTTTTCCAAATTTGAAGAAAATAAATAACACTTTTTTGTCATTTGGGCCAATATAGCAGGAGATCAGTTTGCCAACAAAAATCTGAGGGCCGCATTCGGTCCCTGGGCCATAGTTTGGACACCCCTGGTCTATTCTCTTTATGTTCATTTATATTATATTATATTTAGACCATGTTTAGCTCTAATTTACGCCTGATGTAATCCGAGTTTAGATCTGGCGGCACTTGGAAAGCCAAACGTTATCTTAGGTTATACTTGGTGTATTCCACAACAAAACGCAACAATACTGACAAATGTCCCTTCACAATTAATCCTTTTCTGTAATTGTATATCTCTTGTTTTTCATAAAGTCTTAATTAACACACTTAAAACTTGTGACCTGTGGTATTCTACATAAAAACTCAACCTCGTCTATTTTTGAAGTGATTCACTTTCCGCATAAATACATACACACCCTCGTAAGTCTCTATAATACAGATATTAAAAAAACATTGCACATTAAGTACATAGTTGTTTGGTATTTTAGGCTCGCAGCACATGAAAAATGAGGCTTGTGCATAAATTTACAATTCAGATGGGTTTCCTCAGGGATGTCCATTTAAGATGCATTGGTATAATACATTTGTTGTCTTTACCGCTCGCCACCGCCATTGAACATCATTAGGTAATGCGCAGTCAATGGCGGAAAAGTGCATGTTTTATCATCATTTACTTGGCAAAGAGTCGTTAGCCAAGTCCTAAGGTCGACTCGTTGTGAACTGTATCCCACCACTGAGTCTGTCCCCGCTTGGTCTCGTTGTCATTTATCATATCAGTTTTACATATTAAAGGGGGAAGAATGTATTAGGGTGCAATGTTGTGTCTGCTGTTGTTGATTACCATGTGAAAACCATTTATACGTCTGCGAAAAGTCCAGACGGATAACAAAAAAGCAAGGGATGTCGGCCATCTTGGTAGAGGCAGCGTCCGGCCTGCTGTGAGAGATGATGACAGTCATTTTCCAGGGTCTTAGAAGAGGACTTGACTGAACCCACTCATCCCAGATTTAACCCCATTACATATTGCCCAGTGGGAAGCGAAGAAGACTCATCCATCACGTTTTGGTGCGAGGAATAGGCAAACACGAGATATTTGTGACAATCTATTGAGATGAATGAATTCTGTTTTGGTTAAATGTAAATTCCTTTTTATAGATTTTGCTCTTCAGATTCCAGCTTGAATTCAATTTGGTGAAAAGGAAGACTTTGTTGGACATTTCATTAAAAATGTTCGCCAGGTTTACATGCACGCCAGGAAATCGGAATAACTGGCCTAGTCCAATTCAAAAGGGCTGTAAATCAGGAAACTGTGATTGAGGTTTCACGGGTCGAATATTCCATATTTACATCAAGAGTGTGTAGTAGTATTTCTGCTGCATGTAACAGTGCAGTCTGATCACACTAGGGGCGGACATTCAACTGCACTATGTAAGAAACAGCCAGGAACATGTGTTAGAATGTGTATATTCACCTGTTTTATATCCATCACAGAATAGAATGTGTTGTTTTGTTACGCTATGTTAAAGTTGTTTTGCATTTGATTTTTATTTAACCAGGAGCTCCCATTGATGTTCAGAATCTCTTTAGCAAGTGAGACGTGGCCAAGGCAGCAGCCAACACAATCCGCACAGCACAGAAGATCACTAAATATGACAAAAACAGCTCGTAAAAGTAAAGTATAAACAATTCTAAATCACCACACTTTTTATCATTTTCTTGAATTTATCAAGTGACACTACAGCTTCCAGTTTGAGGTCTTTTTGTAGATTATTTCAAGACCAGGTGCAGAGTAGCATCAAGGCATGCTGAAAAGTAGTTAAGATGAGGAGTGAAGCCGATAACTACTGGAGTTCACGTCATGAGGCACCTCGGCAGTTTCCCCAAAATATTGTATTAATTTATAATTACAAATGTTGTTTACTGAGAGTTGACAGTCATTTACATTATAATTTTGGTATAGTCTGCAAATTTCCTTTTTTTAAGACTCAAAAAGGTCCAGGGCTTTTGGAAAAATGATTCATCCAGTATTAAGCTGTACGGTATTACATTTTCTTTACCTGGGCATTTCGAGCGATCCCGGGCACTGAGCCCGCCCCACACTCACCTGTCCTCCCATGTCCCAGCTCCAACGCCTCGGCTGCAGCTCACACTGCAGAATGCCTCGGGGCAGGTTCTGGGTTGGATCCGTAAAAGCCAAAGAATGAATCCAAACAGTGCTAAAGTCCTGCTCCAAGTTTGTTTATGTGACGCAGATCAGGCAGAGCTCCAGGCCTCCTCCTCACGTTTCCCAGTCAACTCTTTGGCTGATTTTGTACACAGCACCTCTACTGGTGAGGGAGAGATGGTTCGATTGATTGAAGTGTATTGTGAACATGAACCAGACCAGCTCAGAGAAACTTTGGTCCACATTCAAACCGAGGCTTCAATTTGTATGGGGAATGCGACCTAAAAACCCAAAAGCTTTTACTTTGCATTTATTTGCATTCTCTTAAATACTTACCTGAAACACAGCGTTATTTTACACCAATTTGACAAATCCCCTTTTAGTTTACGTCTTATGCTTGAGATCCAGCTATTTGTGTCGGGTATTCATCTTTTAATCCATTACCACAGTGTCATTACAAACATTAATACCATTTGCATTCATTCTGTTGTGATAGGTTGACGTTAATACCTTAATGACATAATTATCTTAGCTTTAGCCTATAATCACTTTCTCCATAGATAGTTTTGAGGTGTTGTCTTGTATTTCCCCTGCACCTCTATCGGGGGCCCACACTTCCTGTCTGTCCTGCCCCCTTCTCCCGTCCCGCTGCAGCTTGTCCCACTGCGTATAATGTGAATGGACTGGGTCTCTGGGTGTCGCGGCCCCCTCGCGAGCCTCGCAGGCAAATGTAGCAGTGCTGTTCAGATGGGAGTCAAGTCTGCGGCAGTGAGAGGGGGGCACGGAACGGCACGACGTGATTGGGCGATGACTACTCTGGTCCGGGACTGGGGAGGACTCTGATGTAAGTGGAACAAGCAAAGCAGAGTGTTCCCGACAGTGCTTTGTTTTGAATGCACTTGGACTTGACATATGCCTCAAATCGTTTGCTTTCAGCGCGCCGCGGATCCATGCGCCGTCCTGATCGAGACAGGGCCCTGCTGTTGAGATTGTGTGTGTGCGCAGCATAAAGACGTGTGTGTGTGTGTGTGTTTGGTGATGGGGGGAATAAACAGTAGCATCCGACAGTGCTGTAGCTGCTTCACTGCGCATTTGTCTCTCCATTGTGTTTTCCCATTTGCGGAGAAAGAGCCCACTCTGCAAAGTAAAACATAGTTAACATCCACTTGACAAATGCAAACATCCAAATCAGTGACCTTTGACCTTTTGGAGAAAACAGTTTTCTCCAGTCTCTTCATATCAGTTGTATACAGCTTAGAAGAAACAAAACAAACACAAGTTGAAGAAATGTTCGGTTCACATTCAGTTACATTTCAATTGCACATTTACTTTGAAAACCTTATTTAACCACAATGCAGCACGGAGCTCAAACTTTAAAGTCCTTACAATCCCATCACACCAACTCATCACTGAGAACTGTTGAGGTACAAGAACATTCTCCATAACACTTATTTCCGCTTTGAATAGAGAGACTGGAGTAAAACATGCATTTATAGCAAGGTTTGAGCTGATAAAAATGACATATTTTTGTTTGTTTGGTTATTGTTTCGCTTGTTTTTGGTCAGTTTGGGTTTTTATCAGGTTACAAAAACCTTTATTTTTATTAACAAATCAAATTATTAAGGTATTATATATGATTTGCAGGTATTTTCACCATTTGATGACGATTGAACAAAACAATTCATGCCCTAATCTTGGAGTAGATTTAAATGTATTTTCCTTTATACTACATATACAATAATTACACACATTCATTCAGAAAGAAGAACAAGGAATTTCCTTTAGAATCATTGAAAAAGATCATGTCTGAGCAGTCATCAGATACAGTCTTTCCAGAAGCCTTTTTATTTCTATATTTTTGGATTGATTGTTTGGTCAAAGCTATAGTCACTGGTTGTGTGTTCATGGTTCTATACTTGTCGAATAAAAAAAGCCCCTTATTGACATCATGTAGTACAGAAAACCACCCTCACTTTTGTACCCAACAGTCCCTTTAAGATCAATCATGCAGATGTTGGTTGGAGCCAATCTGAAACAGGTCAGCTCGTGCCTCCTCTGACCGCCCGAGCATGGTCGCAGCATTTCATGGTACATTACTCTGGTTTTAAGGGCTAATCTGCCTCTATTAATGTTTTATGCTTAATTTCATGGAGGTGAGGAGCGGTGGGCACCAGACTGTTACCTGGTAGCAGTGAGCGGCAGCGAGCGGCAGTGAGCAGCACGGCTGAGCGGGCAGAGGCACGGGCCTGGCTGAGCGCAGCATGGATCACAGAAGATGGATTGTTGTGAGCTGCTTTCTGACACGGACACAGTCAAGACATGAGCTCATATACAGTACATTGATAGTGCATTTAATCTTTAATGATGTCCTTATTGTCATGTGGTCTTATGTGAGAGTTTGTGTATGAGGATTTTGCATGGGTAAATGTAAAAATCTAGATAATAGATTAATCCAATAACTCAATATATGGATTTGATTTTGGTGTGTGCACAAAAAATATGATCATCTAAAACATGAATTAGTGTTTTTTTAGAGTAACTGTTGTAGTTGGAAGCCAAAGAACAACACATTTTTGCATATTGTTCTTTTCAAAACTGGCAGAAATCAGATGCTACTGTTTCAATAATCTGATCACTCGACAAATCAGACAATGATCAGACACACACACACACTCACACGCACGCACGCACGCACGCATGCAAACTCACACACACACACACACACGCACGCACGCACGCACGCAAACACACACACACACACATACACACACACTCGCACACGCACGCACGCACGCAAACACACACACGCACACACACACGCACGCAAACTCTCACACACACACACACTCACACGCACACACGCACACACGCACACACGCACACACGCACGCAAACTCACACACACTCACACGCACACACGCACACACACACACACAAACACACTCACACGCACGCACACACGCAAACACACACACACACACGCACGCACGGACGCAAACACACACACACAAACACACACACACACGCACGCACGGACGCAAACACACACACACACACACACAAACACACTCACACACACACACACACACACAAACACACACACACACACACACACACACAAAAACACACACACACACACACACACAAACACACTCACACACACACACACACACACAAACACACACACACACACACACACACACAAGCACGCACGGACGCAAACACACACACACACACACACAAACACACACACACACGCACGCACGGACGCAAACACACACACACACACACAAACACACTCACACACACACAAACACACTCACACACACACACACACACTCACGCACAGTATAACAAGATTTCAGTTTTTTGTTCATAGGTGCCCTTTTGGCCACTTGCCTTCTAATGTAACATTTAGTTTGATTTGCTAATTGCTATGGCAACAATGCTTTTCAAGATACTTTTTATACGTCTAGCCCTGAACAGTGTCCATAATTATGTAGCGTGTTAAGACAACCATCTTGTCTTTGAATGAAATAATGGGTGGTGGACAGAGAGGCTGTTGATACTGGCAGCCACTTCTCAGTCATTCAGCCCCAGGGCATCGGTGGTTACAGCTCAACACAGCGTTTGGAGGTGTATCTTGAAACACGCAAATTGTATCATTAAATCATTGTTATTATAGGGCTATGAATGGGTTTCTAAGTGATAATGACATAGCAATTCATAATTAAATTCAAATCTATCTTTTAAACAATCAAAAGTTCTCAAAATGGCACCCATAACATAAAACTGAACCCCATGAATACACCACATATGTACCATCATTATCATTGCACATTACGCGCTTGGTCCTGACAACACTGCCTGAGTGAGCCTTGTCCTGATGACATTTGAAAACATGTAGCATTATTATTTGTCAAACAATGCTAAACAAAATGAGGATTAAAAAATATAATAAAAAATTAATTAAGCAAAGCAAAGACTAAAAATGCAGAGAAATGTGTATATGTGTCTACTTCAGTTTGAGAACCACTGTTTTAGGCTATTAGGCTGTAATATAAGATACAGCAGGAAGTGGTTAGTTTATTCCCTCACGTTTTGTGCTTCTTCCTGTAATCCTGGATCACTTCCTCCAGATGAGACATGTTTGGTTTGATGCGTTCTTTCCAGAAGTCCGATCTTGTCAGAAACATGTTGAGCAAAACAATAATGGAGTCTAAATGGGAGAAATCTTTTCTTTTTCCCACCAGTTTAAAAGCATTCCTGTAACTACTGAGCTCAACCCAGCTGCAAATGAATGTCTAATCCGCCTATATGTGTTTTACCTTTCAGTGTTTTATGAATTACTTTGCAACTTGAATAACTTTGTAAACAATAAAACAATGTGGAGCCCTCATGTGGAGATGTCGACTGATTGGCCGTATCGCGGAGGTGCAGAAGTGCGGCGCTGCATGTTAAATGAGCGGCGTTCCCCTGAAGCGCTGTGCTAATCAAGGCTGTCCCCTATCTCCACTTTAATTGTCCACTCCAGCTGATCGGGCAGAGGGGGCCTTTTTACCCAGAACACTTAGCGAGAGCATCGATCTGAGAAATGATTCAGTGGACTGTATTCACTCACTTATGATTGGCTGGGTATTTAGTAGCATTTGGGGGGAGGTTTTGTTCGCGTCTGCGGCAATGCTAATTATGGCTAATTTAGTGTGGAGATTATCCCTCGCTGCAGTGACTGGGGGAGCCATCATTAATGTTGTAATATAGGCTATATTTATCAATGCAGAAAGAGGAAAGAGACATAATATTGACATGTTAAATAGCAGCAACAAGTCGAGGAAAATACACGTCCTATAGACTATTTTTTACTGTTTTCAATGTTTTAGTTGTATCATTAGGTGACAGTGTTGGTTTGCTTTCTCAACATTGTCCAATCTCCACCTAAAGATATTAGATTTTTTTCATTGAGTCTCTATAGTCTATAGATTTAGAATATGGAACATTGTCATTTCAAAGGCTGTTCCAAATGGATTTTTGCAGAGAAACATAAAGATCACCCTTTAAAGCAGCACCTAAAAAAATCTAACTTTACAATCTTGTACTTAACAAGATTTTGATTGATGGTGTAAAAGTATTTGTCGCTACGTAATGCTAAGCCTGATTTAAAGAACAAAGAACTTCAAATGTAAATGTCAATTTAAAAAAAAAAAATAGTTTACTCAAATATTAACCTCAAAATTCATTGGTAATTAATATTTATGTCAACAAAACCATGACATTATTTATTTTTTGTATTTTTATGTCTCAAGTTTGTTATGTGCAATTTTGGACATTTTAACACATAACATGTCATAATAAAAGACGTGTAATATATGTTTTCTTACTACTACAGAAGAAGTTTCAAATTCGTAGCTCTATAGTTAAGATGTTTTCCTTTGGTGTCTGCATGGAACCCATAGACATAAATCACCTATGACCACTCTTAGTTGGACACTTATTAATCTTCCTGCTCGTGTCGTCAGCTTTAAGGCAGTTTAATGAGTCGAAACGAAGGCCTGGTCTGCTCTTAATGTGGGCCTACTGGGATCAGCTCATACTCACACGTCTGCCAGCTCATTCCCCTCTCCACGAAAACAAACAGCGCTCTCTATTGTTCTGTCAATCATTCCCCATCCATAATCTAAAGTGCGCACGAAAGCAGTCCAACCTGACCTTTACAAAAATGCAAAGTCAAGCCAATCAGTGGGTGTCAGAATGATGAGACTCTATGACCATCGCCAGCAGCAGGAAACAATACAAAACCAAATAATATAGATTTGGAAATGGAAAATTCAAAACATCCTAAAAGTCTTAACATTTTACATTCATCCAGGAGCTGAAACCATGAATATATATATACGTAAGCCTTGCAGGGACATTCTGTTTTTTATAGGCTTAAGTTTCCTGTTTAATGGTGCCATTTATAGTGTTTCTGACCATTCAAAAGATGGAATATTTTGTTGTGAATTGTTAATTATTTTTGTAGCAGTGCTAATTTTTCCATATTCTTTAATCAACCCATAGATATCAATACATAAAGTAAATCATTGTTTTGCTAAAATAATAGAATAATAGAAACTACTGCTACTTATTGTATGTATTAGTTTTAATCTTTCCTTTGTTTGATATTTTGATTTATAATGCCTTTTCTCTAGTAGTAGTTTTAAATCCTTTCCCTTTAATCCTAATATTGTCCCGAACATTTCTGGTGTCTTCTCATCTCTCCAACAGTCTTATTATAGCCAGGTCTGCTCTCCGACTGTCACCTCTGCGTTACCTCTGGGTTTGCCCTCGCTCCAGCCCCGCTCTCCCTTTCTTTTCCAGACTGCATTATTCCATTTAACTTCAATCCTATTTACGACCGATCTTTCCCCTCTGCGCCCGCGGCCATCAAACTATTCATCGAGCGGACTCATGTCACCGGCCCTGTCATAAAAGCTCTTCCGTGGCGTGTGTGTTTGTGGTGCAGAGCGTGGACTTGAGCCGGTGTGGCACGAGAAATGAAACTGGGTCATTTTGTATTAATTGTATTTTTTCCATTTTATTTGGAACGTTTGTCTGTGTTGCCACATGAAATCTCAGTTTTGACAAGATTTATTCTGTAATTACCCTTAAAGGAGACATGTCTTATTGTAACAAGCAGTTGATTTGTATGTTTTTGATGTGTTTGTGATGTGGCTACAGGACATTTCTGAACCCTGTGTGAACCAGAGCCAGAAGTGTTTTAATAATATTTAAAAATGCAAGAAAGCACACCACAGTAGGCTGAGATAAGTGTTAGGTGAAAACAAAAAAAATTCTGAGCACTCAAGCTATTACAGGATTACTCAAACATGCCTGAAATTATCAAATTACAACTCTAAATAAGTCGGTGTAATCCCTCATTCGTCCAGGCGTGTTCCATAGTAGAAAAAGCTTCAGTTGTAGTCATCTGGACTCAGTTTGAAAATATAGACGTTTCGACTCTCATCCAAGAGTCATTGTCAATAAAAGAATTTAGATCGAGAACTCCGATATTAATACTGTTCTGTGGTAAGACCCGCCCATTGGGAGGAGCCTTCCTGAAGTAGAAAGAGTTGTTTGTTTCAACAGAAACTCCCCCCTTCTATCTACCGAGCTAGCCTATTCAGAATTTGAATGGGCTATTAGAATCCTCTTTGTCTTTGTGAGACCCTGGCTCAACCACCCTGAGTACCTGATTAGCATCTAAATGTCCTGGTCCTGGTCCTCTACCTTTCCAGGGGTTCAGTATATTATTTTATTATAATATATAGATTTTATTATAATATATAGATACCAGGAAGATTGAATCTTAGCCCCTCCATTTCTGTTTAAAGAAAGAAATTTTAACAAAAATAGCTTCCTTGACTCCTCTTTCAAACCATCTTCCACAGGCTGAGAGGGCATTATGCCCTCTCAGCCTGTGGTTACCCCGCTTGGGCTCTCAACAGAGTGAAGAGAACCAAGAAGCAGGACAAAAGGGAAACTGAACAGAGAAGGAAGGGTGTCTCTATCCCTTATGTGTCTGGCCTGTCGGAAAAACTGCAGAGAATTTTTAGACAACACGAAGTCCCTGTTTATTTTAAACCAGGCAACACTTTAAGACAAAAACTGGTTCACCCTAAGGACAAGTTGCCGACTTAAAAACAGAGCAATGTAGTTTATTCGATCCAATGCAGTGAAGAAAGCTGTAAAGAACGTTACATAGGTGAGACAAAACAGCCTCTACACAAGAGGCTTTATCAGCACAGAAGAAATACAAGTTCAGGACCTCAGAGTGCTGTGCATCTCCATCTTGAAGCCTCTAATCACTCGTTTGAAGACGGTGAGGTGAAGGTTTTAAGCAGGGAGAAAAGATGGTTTGAAAGAGGAGTCAAGGAAGCTATTTTTGTTAAAAAAAGAAAGACCTTCTTTAAAAAGAAATGGAGGGCTAAGATTCAATCTTCCTGGTATCTATAATGGTATACTGAACCCCTGGAAAGGTAGAGGACCAGGACCAGGACATTTAGATGCTAATCAGGTACTCAGGGTGGTTGAGCCAGGGTCTCACAAAGACAAAGAGGATTCTAATAGCCCATTCAAATTCTGAATAGGCTAGCTCGGTAGATACAAGGGGGGAGTTTCTGTTGAAACAAACAACTCCTTCTACTTCAGGAAGGCTCCACCCAATGGGCGGGTCTTACCACAGAACAGTATTAATATCGGAGTTCTTGATCTAAATTCTTTTATTGACAATGACTCTTGGATGAGAGTCGAAACGTCTATATTTTTTAACTGAGTCCAGATGACTACAACTGAAGCTTTTTCTACAACTCTAAATAAGTTAATGATGAGGGATAAAACATTTAAACATTCTCATAATTACGTAATTAATGCTTTTTTATTATTTTCAGGCATGACTATAATGAGTGAAGCGCAAAGATCATATGTCATTTATATGTTTTATTATGTTTTATTAGTCTCATAACCAGAGACATTTACAAAGATATTGAGCAAGTTAGTTATATAACAACTTACAGCGTTATATTTCTAGAAGGTTTATCGGGGCCGTGGAATTTAACCTTTTGTCTGCAACTGAGCAAAAGAAAATCTGCTATAACCTTTAAATATTTATCCAGTCAATGATCATATACTGGCAGAACCTTTTCGTTTAACTAAAGCTCGGCACATTACACATGTTTGATCCAAAGGGAGAGCGGTAAGCACTCAAAAGGAGACGCGCGGTTGACAAGGACATTCGCAGTACGCCTCCTCAGTGAAATAAAGTTTGACTAAAGGCTGTCAAACATACAACACTTTCCCCTCCCGTCTTCCCACAGCCCAATTTGTGCCCGCTGAAAGTCTTGGATCAGCAGAAAGAAGTGAGGATGAAAGACGTGCCCATCACCGGCGTCCTGCTTCCCCCAAATCCTGTTTTTGTTGTTGTTTTGTTGCCTGTCTCTTTACGTTGTTCCTCCTCCCCAATTAGTCTGGAGGAGGCCCCTGGAATGCCACAGTGGAGCGATGTTTGGGGCTACAGGCTCTTTGGTGTTCGCGCGGTGCCTGCAGAGGGCTGGGGATATGAGGCTTAATGTGAGATGGACTGACAAGCGCAGGAGGCATTAGGCAAATGGTGTTTTGTGCAGTTACCTGGTCCGGGCATTGTGAGAGAGGGGCCCCCAGCCTGGATGTAATTCTGATCTTCTCTCACTCTGCGTCTTGTTTTTGTCCAACACCTGACTGCAACACCTGACTGCAACACCTGACTGCAACACCTGACTGTCAGACCTGCAAAAGTCATTCTGGTGTTCATTGTTCTGTATGTATAGAGAATTTATGTTATTCATTAATTTTTCATTCATTCATTCATGTTCCTTCGTATGCTAAAAAGTAAAAAAAACAAAGAGGAAACAACAGCTGAATGATTTTCTCAAAACATCGAAATGTGATTTTTGTGATTACATTTGCGATTTATGTTTTGAAGGGGATTTATAATGCAAATTCCACTGTTGCAACAGCGTTTCCTCATCTTTATCTTACCCACAGTTGTATTTTGATGGATTCATACATGTTTCTGTAATCCTGTATTGTCCTGCAAATGCAGCGTAAATTCTCAGTACGATAAATGTCTGTTTTGAACTACCCCCTATCCCCGCCCACATACATCGCTGTGATTAGTTAAAAACATTTCAAATAAAAAATGCAAATACAAATAAAACTCAGAGTGATGTGTGCGGGTTCTAAAATGTAGCCACTTTTCCAAAATAATAAACATGTAAATGAAAATCTGCTGCTTGTTGCGGTGTCACTATGAAGAGGCTTGAACTGGAAGTCAACGAACCATTTCTATTATTAAGATCTTTTTAATTAATTTTGCGGTTTATAGTAAGAAAAGTGTAAAATTATGATCTGCATTATAGTACCTGAAATGTCAAAGCAAAGCACACATTGAGACAAAACTAAATAAGATACCGTATTTTCCGGAGTATAAGTCTCACTGGAGTATAAGTCGCACCAGCCAAAAAATGCACAATAGAGAAGAAAAAAACATAAATAAGTTGCACTGGAGTATGAAATGCAAAAATAACAAATAACATCACATTCATGTCGTTCCGGAATATATAAGTATAAGTATATAAGTATAAATATAAGTATAAGTCACACCCAAAACTATGAAAAAAGGTGTGACTTATAGTCCGGAAAATACGGTATACACTGCTAAACTACAAGAACAACATGTTTGTAGAGGTCTAAACTACAGGATAGCAGATTCTATACATATAACTGTGTAAAGAACGTAATTGCAGTGTTTGTGTTTTGCTAATTCACATTCACATATTGAATTCGACTGCGATACATCTTGCAGCCCGACACAAGCTAGTGTAAAGTGCATTTCATACACCTGCAGATGAAGTGTTTTTCTCCAAATTGGATTCCGACACTGAGCAGAATTCAGGATGTGCTTGTGTGTTATTGTCACCGACTGACAAACAGGCATTTACTCGAGTGAATGAATAATGAAATAAATAAAATCGCACATGTTTCAGATCCATAGAGCTTTTTAATCAGCTGGAAATGAAAGGCAGTTTCGGGCCCGACTTTCTTAGCGTTCCTGCCATTATGTAAATTGGAGCCAATCAAAGAGCGGGCATGAAGAAGCTTTGTAATAGAGCGTTGATTAGCTAGGCGGCTTTGAATCCACCATAAAAAGAGTCATATAAATGGGTAAATCCAGGCCGGTATAATTTAGCCCAGTGAACTTAATTTGACTCTGACGTCTCCCCGTGTTACACATACATATGAACATTACGGGACGTGCCCGCATTGGCTGGGAAACTCCCTCCTATAGCTCCGAAAAGATCTAGGGCTAATTCAACTGTGCTTTCCACTTTTTCATTAATGTTCACGACTGTAACTAAGATAGCCTCTTGAGTTTTTAAGACGGACCCACATATTCGACATAGTAAAAAGTTATTACGTACGATTTCATCATCTATTTTGCGATATGTAAATTCTCGGGCTAATTTATGTTGCTGCAATGTCCTGCTTTTTCACTAAGGTTTGGTGTAATATCTTCTTAGTGTGAACTGTGAGGAAGTTTTAGACTGTATGTCCTAAACCTTTATCACATTTCGAGGGGATTGGGACCGTACAGATGTGTTTTAAGTGAACCGTACTGTTCTATTTCCAAAGTGAGCCCAGAGAGTTTCTAGCTTTTGGCTCACACTTTCGCTTTTGGCTCACACTTTTGAGTGAGATGATTGTATGAGCGATAACGCAGACTCAGCTGCAAAAGGCAGCCAGAAATAGCAAATAATAATTCTCATCAAATACTGGCTTGATCTGTGATAAACCTTCGTATTGCCCGTGATGGTAACTTTACACGTTGAGTGGACAAACCGTTTCCTGTTTATCGACGCACGGCACAAACTCAAAATGACTAAACATGTGAATATCTGAAATCAGCCGTATGAAAAAAAGGTATGCTGTATTTTCCGGAGTATAAGTCGCACGAGACAAAAAATGCATAATAGAGAAGAAAAAAACATGTATAAGTCGCACTGGAGTATGAAATGCGGTTACAAGTGTGAAAATAACAAGTAATATCACATATAAGTCACTTCGGAGTATAAGTATATAAGTATAAATAAAAGTATAAGTAAAAACTATGAAAAAAGGTGTGACTTATAGTTTGGAAAATACGGTATATTAAAAATAGACTGTACTGAGAAAACATTGGGTGTTCTGCCATCAAAGGAAGCGGCTCGAGACACTCTTAAGTGAACTGTGTCTTTTGTTCATCAAATTCTCATGGTTAATTGGAAATAAAAGTGCCTTCATTACAATCTTAAAACAAATGCTACGCCTCTTCCTGTGTGTAAACTGTCCAAACTCCTTTCCGTGCCCTTGTTTGTTTTGCCCGTCCCTCATCGAGTCAAAGGCAGCGCTGGCCTGTTTGTGTGTCCTTGTACGTCCTCTGTCTCCGCCAAAGACACGTCCATGATTAGAAAAAGGTGAGTGAGCACTTCCTCTTGTTTTGTCCCCTCTGACTCGCTATTGTCCTATTTAGTGTTGTGAGCCAGCGACATCACCGCCGCGTCTCCCATGGTGACAGTAAACTGCTGTTTCTGCCGACCTTGTTGCTCAGGCGGAGGCAGGATGCTCTTTATAGTTTGGTTTGCTGTGTGGAGTGTGTTTTTTTTTATGTGTGCCACGGAGGTTACTGTATGTTTGGGCACAAGTGCACGGAGCCAGCTAAAGCCACTGTCCCGAAATGTCACGGCTAAATCGGTCTACAACAATTAGTAAGCACCAAAGAGCAGGGTTAATCACGTAAAAAGGGAAAAACGATTATTCTATTTTTGTGGAGACAAGATTTGTTGCCAGGTACTCTACACAGCCACATATTTTTTTACTTACTGGAAAAATATGGTTTAAATCGTGGGACAGGATCATTCATGTGATTTTATTGTTACATGAGGTTATATGATCTATAAAAGTTTGACATGAACGGTCTAAACGCTTGTGTTTTGGGGCGTTCAGAGCAGAAGACGACCTGTGCTCAGAGAGATCAGAACATGTCACAACCAGGTTCAGGTCAGGTTCAAATCTCATTCTTCAGTTAAGTCTATTCTATAACGTCTTTTTGAATTTCTCCTCCTTTTGGCCAGTTTGAGGCCAAGCTGTTGCGTTTTGCTACACAGTCTTTTCAAGATGCCTCCAAGACATTCCAAAAAATTGTATCAACAACGTCCAAAGAAGCAGAAAACCATAAAAAAGTGACTTCTTACTTAGCGACAATGTGACTTCTCGAGAGCTATAACACGCCGGTAACAAGGAGCCAGAAGAGATGCGCAGTGAAGTCTCCAACGTTATGCACAGAGTGGATTGAAATTGAATTGCGCATGACGTACAGTGGATGCAGAATTATTGACACATTTCACTCGGTTTGCCCCAAAGCAGTTGTGTCAGAAGATGTTTACCACCAACAACAGTGTGACTGAGTAATAATGTCATTGGAGGAATGTTTAGAAAAGTGCTGTTTAAGATGATGAGTGAAAATGATGTTCTGTTCTGGGGGTAGTTTATTAAATGGAGCTGTCTTTATTTGCCAGGGACCATGTACAATTTTGATTAATTTTACAAAAGAAAAGATGATTTAGCTGCTGTTACTTTCCATCTGCTGTTCCTGAAAAGTGCGGGAAAGATGATGATAAGTGACAATTATTAAAAGGAGATATGGTGTCTTTTAAAATGTACAATGTTCTCATACATACACATATTCCATGGCATATGCAGAATATCCTTTTACATGGTCCTTCCTCCTCTTTGTCACATTGCTTATATAAAAGACTGTGTATGGATCATCCCTGTCTGTGGTCCACTTATATACTGTATTGCTGTAAACTTATCATTTGGTCCAGCGGCATCAGAAATCACACACATTTGGACACATAAATATTTACCTGAGGTCCTCTCTTTTTCATCTTTTATTCACAAGTGCTGTGCGAGAATAAAACATAGTCACAGACACTTTTGCATACTCATCCTTTTTCCCCCCTCATCCCACGGCTGCTGGCGGAGACACACCCAAATCGTAGTGTTAGCAGCGTTGTTTACTAATCTGTCATTTATCAAGCACCAGGAGACATAAGCCATCCACCAAACAGGAGGTTATTGTGGCTTTAAATCTCAGTTTTGTCACTTGTCAGGGGCAGCGGGAGAGAGGACACGCACAGGCCCCAGGGAGAGATGGCAGAAGACCTGGCAATTCAAATGTAAAATATCTCAAAACTCAACCATACTGTATTACAAATTGCACCGTTTATCTTTCTCCAATAGCCGCTGTTTTCTCTACAATACAGACAAGTGTTTTTCACGTGGTTTTAAGTCGTGGAACACTTTGTTTTGTTGAAAAATCACTTAACATTAACCAGATATTTTAAGTAAAATAAAGGTGTTAAATATTGTGACAAATAATAAATACTGTGCCTATTTGTCCATCTGATAACTTTGCTTTCATCACACTCAACAATATAGCGTAACTGGACATAGAACCTCCCCTCAGAAGGACCGTACAAGATCCAGCCCACAGCTAACCACTCTGCCACCACGCTTTTTAATGTAGACATGTTTTTACTGATGTGTTTTAAACAAATTTAAATGTGCTCTATATTTTTAGTTAGCAATCGCCATATGGATTTGCTGCATGAGGATTTAGCACACTAGATGCCTGTGCTTTTCGGTGGACTATGAACAAGCGAGCGACCCTCTGGACATGGACACTGAAACCGTTGCCCCTAGTTCCTGTTTCATATTATTACACTAAACCCTTTGATTTATACACTTTTTATTCCATGTTTCGAGTTTCTTCTTGGAATGCATCGTTTTACAGTAGGAATCATCACTGCTGAGAGATGATTTCATGTTGACTATTCCGAGGTTGTCCTTGAAGGGCTCACTGTCTTCCGCTGTGCCCTGGAGCCTTGCACTCACTCAAACGCCTCTTCTTCATTGTCCACACTCTTTTTTTTTTCTTTTTTAACTCCCCGTTCGTCTCCTCATCCTCCCTCTTCCTCTCTTCACTATCCCTCACTTTTCCTAGCAATTACGGCCCAGCCTCGGTTCACCGTGACCTCTGTGATGATTAAGTGAGATTACCTGTTCAGTCGTGGTGGTGAGGAGCATGCTGGGAAAGGACTGTCTATGCATCAGTGTGTGTGTGTGTGTGTGTGTGTGTGTGATAGCTTTAGCCACAGGGCAGGTGAGCCCCTACAGTGTCTCTATGGCTGGCTGCTTACACTATGTATTAATGATTAGTAGGCTGGCTTATTGTCCAAGGCCTATGTGAATAATATGATGCAAAAGCAGAAATAAAAAAGTAATCGTGTTCATGTGGCAGGAGCCTTTTCTAGGCCTTGAGTTCACTGGTACTTGGTGAACGCCTGATTGGATGGATTATATCACCCGGTGTGCCGGCACTATTTTTTCATCAATCTTATCAAACATGCAGCAAAACAACACAATTTTAATACAAAAATGTAATAAAAACATAATAACTTTTATTTAAAAGTGCACTAGTTGGTCGTTCCTGGTTCTCCATTGAAACGTTGCAGACAAGCAGATGACGCCACCAAGCCAAGTTACAGGTCAGATCAGGGGAGAGGCGAGCCTGCTCGTATAGGATTTTTAGCCTGATTTTAAGCCTGATTTGCGTTGCCCAAGTAGCATTTGTCAAACTTCAAGGTTTTAACATGTATATGGATATTTACGTTTGTTGCTTGTGATCATGTCTGTAACATGCTTCTTACCTCCTGCTCGCACTGAAGAGTGAATAAACTGCTCCTGTGGGCCTTTACAAGCAGGATTTAATCCATGCAAGCTTTGTTTTTATTACGTTTTTGCCGTGAATTAGAGAAAATGGAAAGCCCACACAACTCTCCTTGTGTCCTCACGTATTTGTTTTCATTACACACAACATTCCTTCACTTGTCACTATTGCCTGAAAGCAATGTCCTTCATGTGGGTGTAAAAATGGTCTTAAAACAAACAAGAAACAAGTTTAATTCCATCGGCAAAGCAAAAACATCTCCTTGGAGTAGAGGAGGTCCCCCACAGAAAATATACAAAATGTTCTCTTCTTTCATTACAACAAAAAAAAAACAGGTATGCAAGGTTTCTGAAACTTTTCACTTAAACAACACTCATCAAAAATAGACCTACAAACCAGACAATGACAACTTGAACAATGACAATGGAGTCCTTCCTCCACTGCAGCTGATATCTTAGGCCACAAAAGGTGCAGACACTTATTATAATATATGTCTCTGTAACTTCTCATCAGTCCAGAGCGGCTCCATACGCCCTTTAGCTCATTTGCGGTTCGTAACATCTTGGACTCGCTCCCCTGCTTTGGCGACAATATGCGTCTCATTATGTGTCCGCGGCTCCTCACCACCTCCGGCTTCGGCGGCTAACTACTCTAACGAGGACACTGCATCTAACGAACATCCTCCTGTCCGACTCCTTAATTACTGCCTGTGCCTCTGCCTCGTCTTGCACAGCACACGCAGTTACGAAAAGAGTAAAAACACAGGGCGCAACAAACCATCCCCGAGAGCAACATTTTGAGTCACGTTTCCGTCCGCCATGTTAGAAGGCTGTGTCTTCTTTGTGTTACCAAGTGCCTGTTAGTTGATTACACGTTGATATTGTATTATTTGATATTAGCTGTAGGCTCCTGGGTAATTCTTGTGATTAAACATAGAGTTAGCAGTTGATGCGTGACGCCATGTTGTCTCACCATAATGACTTAACAAGAAAAGTAATGAGTGATGTATGTGCCTGGTGTTTACATGCTTTAAAATGGCATCGGTTAAAGGAGAAGAGAGTCATGGCGCTTTTACAACATTTTTTACATTAAAGAGATTAAAAGAATCAAAAAGCGTTATTGTCTCTTGATAAATAAATAAAGTGTAATCAAATAAGTAATCAAATAATCAATAAAATAACAATCAAATAATAATATAAATGTGTTCTACTAGATGCTTTTCCTGGTCCTTGGAACATTGTCCAGTCGTCCTGATGGGAGAAGATCGTGGTTCAGTGGTGGGAGAGGTCTTTGTCAGAGTGTGGAAAGTTGTCTCCAGTTGTCTTACCCACAAACAGGCAAAGAAAGATAACTTCAGGCAGAACTTCACTTTTCATTTTAGCAATTAAAGGAAATGCTCTGTGGCACTTTTACCACGCTGAAGGATAGATGATCAGAATATGCAGTAATAGAATTATCTTCAGTCGGCATTTGACAACTATGTCAGTGTCGCTCCAAAACAAGATTGTGAGACACAAGCAAAATGTTATACGTCTGTGTATTTGTGACCCACATGTTACAGAAAAGAGACAGTTAGTAATTTACATTTTTACATGATATATGACTTTATTGCAATGCATTTTGTGCTTTCCCTTTCCATGCACCCTGAGGCAAATCCTTTTTCTTAAGTGTTTTTATTATTTTTATTATTTTGTTGAAGCAATCTTTCTTTTACAGCATCTAAAGGAGACATATTATGCAAACATTACTTTTAAGGGGTTTTAACCTGTTGTTATAATTGTTTTCCAGCTGAAGGTGAAAAATCCATAGGCAAAAATCAGTGCCACAAGATCGATACTATAATTTAAGATTTCCAAAATATAAAATAATAATCAACAGGTGTCAAATATTATAACTGTGTAGCAGACAAAAACATAGTATGTCATCTTCAAGTGTGGGACCGTGAAAAACACTGATCTGTGACGTATGTGGAAGAGTCAAATGCACATCAAAAGTCCCATTCTCTTTGACTGAGAGTCTCCCGTTCTGAAGCATCAGTTGTACAAAGTCCCTGGCCATAAGAAGCTCTGCTAATTGGACACTTTGAACAGCCCTTAGCCCTTTCTATGGCACATGTGCACAGTGGGCTAATGCACGTTCACAACAACTCTGACCCGAGACCGTGGCTGTGGGCTGTACCTCCCTCTCACGCCTAACGAGGACGCAGGATCATAATTAGAGAAAAGGAGGAGAAAGAAATGTCCCGAAAACTTTTGGAGACATTTCCTGTTTCTTGGATTTGCTTCTGTCGGCCATGTTTAGTTGAACAGTTCCTGTGGCATGAACCTGTGTACAGTGCCCCAATCTGCATTAGAGGGCACGGGCTGTTGTTAAAGCATTTGATTTCTATCTTCTCTCTTTGATTTTAGTTCTTCTTTGCCTTTATTCCATGTGTTCCTAAGGGCGCACACAGCCTTCAATAAAAGAAAAAGGGTTTGAAATTAGAAATTAATTTGGATAATTTGTCTCCAACCTGCAGCCTCCCTCTGCAGTTACTGAAAGAAAAATATGTTAAAATATCACATTAAGTCATTTCGGCTCACAGACAGATAGCAAATGGAGGCAGAGACAAGAGGACAGATAGCAGCCATCAAGGTTAGATATGTCATTAGTGACACGGCGTACTGGGCATGCTCAGTGTGGTGTGCTAAGGTGTATTAAAACTGTGACTTCAGGCCACCTAAAACAACTGTGTATATTTGAAAGCAAAGACAATGCATTGAATAAATGCTGTACAAGACCCAATCATGGGCCCTCTTATAGTTAGTTTTAGTAATTATAGGTATTGTATCTGTATTTCCACTACAGAGTGAATGACACATAACGTTTCCTGATACATATCCATAAGAAAGGGCCTTGAACATTTTTTATTGCGCTGAATAACAAAATGCATTGGGATTTCATGTCTTCGATGCCCCACAAAAAACATAAAATTAAAAACAATACAAAGGATTTATGAATCAGCATGACCCTTCATGCAGTAGTCAGCGGGTAGTTAAGTGTAAAACTGCAATTCTTTAAAGGCATCATGATACAACATCGTATCACCATTGTCACAATATATTGCTGTATTGATATTTTTAGTACAGCCCTAATATATGACAATTTACTATCATGCATTGGTCTTGTAAAACAGTAGGTGCACAATCCAGACTGGGTCATTGTGGGCTGGCAGCCTTCTTAACAAGAATAGGTAAAAATCAAAATGGGTTGTGTCAATGTGGGCAGTTGGACTCTGTCTTATTATCTTGTGCAAAATAAAGAGGGAAAATGCAAGATAAGTTTGAAGAACTTGCTGTCCTGGGGCTTACTGTATTTGGTCAATGTTTTGTCTGGCTGCAATTCAGGGTTGATTGACAAAGCAGTGATTAAGTTTCTCCTATCCACCAACTTCTATTGTAGAATATAAAGTAAAGTGATACTATATTAATCAGAGGGGGTACAGCCTGCCAGAATATATTTAAAGAGGAATTATAATACGAAGAAGTTGCACAATCCAGTCACAGTTGCCCTGGAGCAGGCCAATGCAGTCCTGGTCCCTCGAACACCAAAACACATGACAACCGCTACACCACCATATAATAACTATAAAACATAAGTGACACTGCTACAGCAATCACCAATAAAGCTGAGCAAAGCAGACGCAATTACAGACACAGAGGAAGGATAAAAACACGGAGAATAGCGAACGGGACAAATAAACTTTATAACTCACCTATTGTGAAGCTTAAGTTAAACTACAGCGTTCTCATCCATGTCCTGAAATGTGCCAAAGCAGTAGAGAAGTGTAGCTCCAAGTAGGTACTAATGGAAAAGGCCCAAATGAGACTTTGCAAGGCTGGTGGTAGCAGGGATAGAGCCTAACACACATACATACAACAGCATTCTTTTTTCTGGAATAGTACATCATATCTGTGTGTCTAAGTATCCCTGGTCTGCAGAACTCACCCATTGCAGAAAGCCCTAAAGTTAAACATAATAAATACAGTGCTTCTTCTGCAGTTGAATGAAGAGTGGTGTGTGATGGCGGCGATGGAGGTGGAGCGGCTCTAACACATGTAAGTGACTCCAACCGGAGATCAACGGCACATTAAGAGAGCCCAGGGGCACAAATATGCAGAGAAGAGATACAGCACGGGTGATAGACGCCCGGATCCTGCTGTGTTTTGACCAAACACTCTTTAATCTGTTATGGATTTTCACACCTTCTCCCTCTCGCCACTGTATGTATGACACTTTTTATTCTGCTCTCCTCAGGTGCAGTGACTTGTCGTGCCTTGTGGGCCGTGATTAAACAGAGTGTCATGATTCAAAGTCAAATCTAGCTTCAGCAGGCGGCAGGAGGCTGTCATCTCCCATGTTTTAGGAATCAAATTAGTTGTAAGAAGATACTGAAGAGGTAAGCACCCGCTCCCCACCTTGCACCAACAAATCACTGCACTTAGTCAGATGTTTTAAGAGCCACCCAGAGGCCAGCAGTGCACAGGGAGAAATAAACTATATTCTCAATTACAAATTTCCTTTTTATCTTCAATTGTGGAAGACAAACTACAGCTAAAAGGAGCGTCTTTTGCATTATTAACAAGCGTGATGTAATCTCTAAACAACATTAAAAGTGGGTGCGTTGTGGGGGTGTGTGTTTACAATTAGGGATTGGTGGCTCATCATGAAAACAGTGCAGATAATGCATTTCACAAATGTTTAATTAGAGCGCATTAATTAAAGCCTTTCTCCTCCATCTTTTCCTCTGTCTTTCTTTCTCTCCCCCTTCCCTCGTTCTTTTTGTGATAGATCTGCAGCGTGACCCCCAGTTAATTGAAACCCAGGAGACTCTTCTTGCATAAAATCAGATTTATCTATCCATAAAAGGATTTTGTTAAAAATAGTCCAAATCCAGTGGCTCACAACTCAGAGCCTGCAGCTACGGAGGCGAGCCTGGCTCCAGCCCTCGCCCTCGCTCAGTCCCTGCTCAAGCTAGTGCTGCTGCTAGCTAACAGGGGACCATTAATTAATTGCAGGAAAACAGAGACATTATGTCTTTGGGGCACGTTTCGTCTCCCCCTCAGCGTGTGTGTCCCATCCCAGGCTCTTTTGAACTGTCTCAAATGTCCCCAGACTCTAATCAGAGGAAGTCATGAAGGCTGCTGTGATAATGAAGAACGGAGCATCAGACCAGAGCTGCTCATGCTATGGGACAGGTCCAAGACGTCTCCTGCAGCGTGGTGGTGAGGTCTGTTTTAAGGCGTTTTAGATGTATATTGTGCAGGTACATATACAGCTAAAGCATGTTACTGTAGTGACTTCCTTTAAGACGTATGGAATGTAACCAAAAGTATAGTTTAAAGTTGAGTTAGGTCAGAATAATGACTTGAAGATGCAGAGAGGATCACATGGGTAATTGTAGGTTCTCTGATATTCACTATAGCTCATTTTAAAATAGGATGGCACAAGCTGGTCACATTAGTATGATCATGTTTCAATGAAAAAAAGTCATAGGAAATTTCACATTTTGTTGGTTGGTTTCATGGTAGTTTCATCTTTTCCTCCTACTATTCCACCATTCTACCACTTCTCGGTTTCAAATACTAATTATAGTAGATATGCTCATAAAGCTTCAAAATCCAATGGAATTAAGATTACTCCTACATTTCCGTGCCAAACTGCCAAACTTAGTACCGTATATGCTGATCCATTACAGCTAAATCACACCACACTCCACATTGTCATGATGTAACACTTTGAATAAACTCGAATAGCGTTGCCAAATCCACGCGCACGAGCCAAAACAGTTATTCTTGGACAAACAGTAACTCCCTGGCCATAAACTGTATATCAAACTGCGGGCCTATATCACGGGCCCTCTGTGTATTGGTGGGACAGCTCGTGGCTCTGGTCCAAATACCTCTAGATTTATGGCCCTACGTTCTCCACTTCCGTGCCCCCATGCTGCGACCGAGACTCTGGATTGTCGCCAACCATATTATTGCCTTAGCCCCGCCCATATTTGCTTATTTTGTAAAACATGGGAGGGGTCAGGTGGGTGCCTAATTAAAGCAGCTATATAAGAAAAGCCATGGTAAAAGCCTGAGGGATGAGGAGGGCATATTATCAATGCAGTGGCCCCAGGATACGCATCACATATGGGGCTTGGTATCTAGGCCCCGCTTATTAATTCACTATCATTATGCCTATAGTGCCACCTCGCTTCCATACATTGTAGGACGTGGAAATTATGCATGTGTTTGCCAGTGTGTATCCGTTATTTGCATGTGCGCCTTGTTTAGCTCCATCGGGATACATGAAGCCGCCATGTTGTCCCTCCAATCAGCACCCCGAGACCCCCCTTCACTTTTCTCCCTCTCTCTCCTTCTACGGGAAATTAATAGGCGGGTGCCAGCGATGCGTTAAATTGCTTTGCGTTGGGGCAATGCAGACAACTGGATTATTTATTCTTTATATGCTTCATATTAGAGCCACTGCCTTCTGCTCCGCTATTGTTTTTAAATGAGATTTGGGTTTAGCTGCGTGGCATTAAAAGACACAAGAGCAATTGTTGTAAAGCGCTGCATCGTTTGAGATCTTGTAAAGCGAAATCATAACTTTGTAAGAATAATAAAATGGTGTTTTTGTGCAAATTATATATTTTTTTCTATTGTGTTTGTTTCTGTAGAAGTCGTGATGATTATATTCAGAGGTGGAGGTAATACTTGTAAACTCAATTACTACTCAGATACACTACACAGATACATATAGAGTGTTTGAGACAGTTTGGGTGAATCGCTTTGTCCTAGAATCATGTGAAGAAACTTGTGGCCGTCTTGTCAATCTCGTCTGATGATATTGGAAACTAAGCAGGGTTAGTTGGAGAGATGGATAATGGGGGCAACAGTAGCTCTAGTACAAACTCTAGAACAATGTGGTCTGCGGGTGAGTTATTGGTGTTGGTTGGAGTGACTGAGTAGATTACCGCCGTTGAGTCAGCAGTGACGGAATACTGAACTTTGAGAGTCTGGGAAAAGTGCTTTATGGACTAATGGATTCCAGTGCGGTAGAGTTCTAAAGCAGAATCCCTCTGTCTATGTCATCAATAGGCGACATAAAACATGCAGAGACAATTTACATGCAACAGACACAGTTTTCGAACACTTAGAATGATCGTTTGAATAAATAAAAGGTGTTATCTGGTGTTATTATTTGTCAGATCATAACTATTGTGTAATTTGTAAAGATTTTGGCCATTCCTGGCAATCTGGTAGTAACAGTTATGGAATTTAATCCATGTTGCATTTGCTGCTCGGGTCCAACCAGGAAGTAGTGTGAAAAAATGTTAGTAAAATCTTAGATATAATCATGTTCATTATATTTGGTGAAATGTGTAGCCTAACCTGATGTATGCACTTAAAGAGTTACTTTCCAAATATAAATAGAATATATGTCAAACATTTTTTTTTTTTTTTTTTTATTTATCGTCAAAGATTAGTTGTCTTTGACCAAGGATTGTTTACATTTTCTAGACTTTAGTTTCACTTTATGAAACTCTGCTCATGTCATCTCCTTAACCGCCGTTTGAACCTTCTGCAGAGTTATGTGTCAACAATCAGAACAAAAGCTCAGATAATAGCCACAATTATCCCGTTGAAATGTCATTATTTCATCATGGAGACGTCAAAGTGCTTACATGTTATTATGTGATTATGTGCTGGCCTTATTAGCTCATTCCAGGCCTTAAACTAATGCTTCCTTCTTAATCCCCATGAGGTGAAGGGACTTGTACAGGCACAGAGGGAAGCAATAACACTGAAGACATGTCAGAACTTTGGAAACTTGCAAAGTTAATACGGTGACTAAGGTTAACTCATTATTAAACCTGTTTTGGAGCTGCAGGGACAGGCCACAACCTTTCAGTGATAAGGACTGTAGATTTGTAAATGAGCAATCGAAGGGACCGCGGAATGGCACTTGCCTGAATAAAACAGTGAACACTTTGCTACGTGCTCAGGCATCGTTTATTCCCCTGTTCCTGGTCCACTCAGGTATAACTCAAACTTAACAGCCTCCTTGTTGTGGTCCATGGCAGGGTTGACTGGTCTTTCTCTGCACTTTCACTGTTACTATTAGTTGAGGCAGATGCATATTTGGGAGGTGCCTGATTCTCTCCTACATGTTTGTAATGCTCTATTTCACCTTGCTAACATTCCAACACATTCTTACGCAAACACATTTTTTGTTCCATTTGAATATTCAGGGGTCATTCAATGTGTACAAGAAGTGGAGAAGCTACATCAAATCTGCATGTTAGTAATACTATATTCTGATTAATCTGGTTCTGTGATGTGCGAACACAAGCATCATTGTTTCATTTTGTATGTTTTAAGTCAATTTTGGACTTGTACTGATTGTAATCCTTTCTATTCCAATTTAAACTATTTAGCTAAAGAAGCACTATGTAACTTTGTGTGTGTGTGTGTGTGTGTAACATTTATTAAGTCTAAATATTGCAACGGATATACATCAGTTTCTGCATATTTATATTACACACTTATACATTTATGCATTTGTAATAATGCATGTAAAGTATGTGTAAATAATTAAAACAATGCAGGGAGAAGATGTTCAATATACAGTATGCACACTAGATACTTTTCTCTGTTTGCCCAGCTCATATGATTTAGTAAAGAATAGATACATTAAGACAAGAGGTAACATATTCAGATGCGGCCCACGTGGTTGAGATTTCCCCGTGTATTAAAAACACCGCTGAGTAATATTCAGGTTAGCTCTGATTTAAAATGACATTTAGTGGATTTTTCAGGCACACAGCAGGCAGGTCCCCCGGGATCTCCTTTCCTGCTGCACAGTTAACATCCACCATTTGTCCAGCGCTCTGTAATTTATTGGATCTCATCTGTCCAGGCCTTTGATTTATATATTGATTTGAAAAATAAATAAAAGTGATAGGAACCTGCATTGGGCTGTAATGATGGACTGTGTCGACATGCCGGAGTAGGGATATGAAACATTGGGAGGAAATTAGATATTATGCCCTGAAGACAACTGCAGCCAGGAGCACATTCATTATTGGCTGGATATTTATTATTAAGAATTTCTCTTCATGAGTGACTGCAGCAGAATATTTCAGCCCTGTTCTGCTCCTCAAGTGTTCACAAAAATGTGTGCTAGAACTAAGTGTCTTGGCTGCATGTGCTAACGATACTGTAAAGAGTTGTTTGATGTTTGCTCAAACACATGCACAGAGCAAACACCTGAGTGATGGCAAATGTGCATCTGCTTCTAACTGGATTGGTGAGAGTTTGGTGAGAAGAAAGCGGTAAAACAACTGTGGGATCAACTATAACTTTTCAGGTTATTTTGTGCACTTGTTCAACAGTATGGCAATAAACTTATGTAGCTAGTATTTATTCAATTACATGTGTTTTGTTTTTTGCGTGAAATACTGAATACCAGGGCGTGATGGTGTCACCTGCTTGTCTCTGTGGAGATATTTAAGTTTTAATGCCAAACTGGGTGCATTCACTTGCTCCTCATCAACATTGGGACTAAAACCGGAATTAAAAAAACTGGAATAGACCTGGACTAAACCAGGACTTCAACAGGACCAAAGCAAGAACACATTTCTCAAACTGAACTTTTGCTGATTAAGCCCAAAAAAAGGACAAGTGTGACTGCTCCCACTGTGGAACGTTTCAGGCAAAGCAATAACATCTCCATGGAGACAAACAGGTGGCAGACCCTCCATCAAAAACAAGACATTTAACTTACTTTTAAAATGCATGTTCTTAAAGATTCTCAAGACGGGCACAAGATGTCCACATGTTCCCTGCCAAAAATCCCATACTCGAAAGGATGGAAAAAGGCAACTTATGTGTTAAACTCAAGCAAAAACCATTTCTGATCTGTGTTAAAATGCCTCTACCTTCTGTACAACATTCCTTGATTCCTCCACACAGCACAATGGTCCCCACCGAGCTCATTTGTCAAACCAGCAGCGTAACATTTCCTCAAAGAGTTTGTGTAGGAAACCACTAGACAGCTGTTAAAACCCACTATCGGTGCCAGGGCTCCACTCTCTCCGCACACATTTTAATCAACGCCCAGTGAATTTTCTCCAGCAAAAGGGCCGCTGTCCAAGCCCCCCGAATCTTTATTTCGTTGTGTTCATCTCCTCCTCCCACCTCTCCGCTCCAATCCACTTCAATTATGTTTCCTCCCATTTCTCCTGATCACGTTATGGCAAACGGCACCTGCGCTAATTGTAACGCTGATGATGCTGGGTGTGTTGTGCGAGCTTAGAGGAGTTTGAGAGAGGAGAGAAAGGAGGAGGAGGAGGAGAGGAGGAGGTAGGACAGATAAACACCAAGCCGCGGGCGTTTTGTGAGGAAGAGTGGCTCAGTCTAGCAGATGGCCATCAGATTATACGAGGAGGGGAGATGTGCAGGTTTGGAGTTTACATGGGCGGGTGGGGTAATGAGTCTGAGAGGGGAGGGAGACGAGAGAGGGCGGTGGGGGAGCGAGGGGGCATGAACACGGAAGAGGAAACATTTTAGGGACTTTTAATCAATGATGTGAGTTAAAATATATACATTGAGTCTGTAATGATGGTCACAAACAGGTGTAATGATTGTGCCAATCCAAAGTCTATGAATGGGAATAAACAGTAATCAAGTGTATACATATGACTTAAGATGATTAAGTGAGGGAGGTAAGGACTGTAAAGAAATAAGTTTATTTTCACCTAATATTTATGGAATATTTAAATAAGTACATTAAATAAGTCGTTTTGGCCCTTGTATGCACATTTTTCTCAGTACGAATCATAACATGATCTAATATTAAGAGTAGTAACTGTAATACTAGTAGAAGTAGTATTGTGTTATATAGTGGTGGTAGAAAATGTTTCAACGGTTTAATCTGGACTTTTTTTTATAATCAAAAATTAATAAATAAATACATATTTGCCCACATTTGGATCACTTCTGGGCAAATTATTATATCAACAAACTAGCTAATAAGAAAATAATTACACATCTAAAACAAAAATGTTAAGCGTGTAAAGATTTCACACTAAATCACTAAACTCTGATTTAATGATTTATTTTTAATAATATCATACAGTGATTTATATATTAGGCCTATGATGAAGACGAGACATGAGATTGAGTCCACGAGTACGAGACAAACAATATTTTGACATGATTTACTTAAAATTGGTTTAGTTCACAATTTTATATTCATATTCATGTTCAATTCTTGCTTCCATTTTAACACTGCATTTGGTCACATTGACTTTGCACCAATCACAAACGTTGCTTATACTTTGGGAGGCAAAATGGAATAACCTGCGATCGCCATCTAGGATCATTTGTGTCACATCCTCCTGCATTTCTGCTCTGCTTCTGCTCTCTTCACAGTGCACAGTTTTACACCATGTGCATCTCCCATTGGTCCAAGGACATTAGGGACAGTAGAGCACATGAGAGAGTGCACTTCTCTGTGAGGGCGCCCTGAATCGCCCCTTCTGCCCTCATAATGAATGAGCTGCCAGCCCTCCCCGCTGTGGCCATCCCGGCTCGGACCACATATTATATAGCAACCTATCTTGAAATGGAGAGCATATTATATAGCAGCCTATTTGCTGGGATGATGAGTCCTGGACACCTCCCATTATTTATTAGGACGGGCCGGAGCGCTTGGTGAGGGCAGACGCACAATGGATTCAGTAACTGGATGAGGAATGAGCCGGGCAGAGGGAGAAGTGGGAAACAATGGTGCAAAAGTTCAACCCACTTTTAGATTTCTAATATTGAACACTGAACATACCATAGTGTATAAAGAAACATGTTCTTTCTAAGTCGTCAGGAAAAAAAAATCTATACAAAAATATAAAATGAGAATTATAGGGACAGTGCACGACATTACCAAGATCTAACAAGTAGAATTCTGGACATTTCTATTATGATTGTTACTCTCATTATTCATGGATTTCAAGCAATGACTATGTTCCTGACACATATACTTGTAATTACACACATTTGAGCAGGTATATACTGAAAAGATCATCATTGTAGTATTGAAATCGGCATTTACTCTGTTTAAAACATGTCATTACTCTGTTTTTACATGGCATTGCTAATTGTAAACATAAATAAATAGTTGCATTCTATGGGCCTGGCCTGCATTTCTGTGTGGTGCAAGAGACAAATGATGTAGTTTGCCTGGAGTCGACTGGGCTTTCCCGCTCCATAATGACCTCAGAGTGAGCTGGAGGGGGGCAGCTGGTCCACAGTGAGGCAGGGCCAGGGCCGCTGTGAGCTGTGCATCACGTCACGTGCACTGTACAGCAAAGGAAGTGCTGCATCATCACCTCTAGGACTCTAATAGGCTCATTCACTCGTCATCAATCACAAACGAGACCATCTACTATTTGTACTGTTACTTTCAACTAATAACAATGTCTTAAAGGTGCACTATGTAACTCTTCTGGTGGTGGTAGTGTGTGTGTCACCCTCCTGACTTCATATACCCTGAGGGCCCCACAAGGTGTGGAGGCATTCCAAAAAGGCCTAAAGACATTTTTATTTTAAAAAAGCCTTTTAAAATGCTCATGTTTTATCTGTGTGTGTATGCTTTATCATTTTAACTGTAACTTGCTTGTTGTTTTTAGCCTCTGTTAGCACTTTGAGGTTCCATTGGAATGTAAAGTGCTTTATAAATAAAATGTATTATTATTATATAACTTTATAATGTTTCAAAGTATGACATCAACTAAATTTGCATGATTCCAATACAGTATACTTGTTACCAAAATAAAACACAGATAATCATACATTTTACCAGGAGCGGGCTTGCCACTCCAGATCTAAACTGTCCACAGAAATAGGTTTAATGCCATACTGTGTAACATTACAGGCTAAGCAGTAACCTGAGCTGTGCATTTCGGTTACAGACTTGTAACTGAACACTGCTGATGCCAGAGCCTCATAAAACATCCAGTTTGGCAACATTTCATCTTGTTTCCACATCGAGAGGCTGAACAGTGAGCGGCTTTTTATGACATAAACAAATACAAGAAAATTCAACATTTGTTTTATTAAAACAGTGGTACTCTTTAACCCAAGGTTAACAAATGGCAGTTAATATAGAGTGGAGCAGATTCTTCATACTCCCATTGTCATTATACAGTATGTAGTATATGTACATAATTAAATTAAGAACAGTCGGATATAAATTATTAAGAGTGAAAAAGCTTCTTTTCAGGACAATGATTACCGGTAGGTGTTTTGTGGCGCATGCGGAGGCAGCTTTCCATGATAAGCCGTTTCTGTCCCACAGCACACACACACACATTCATTTGTTGTTGTTTGTCAACTGTTACAGTACTTGGTGTTTTCTTTTTCCTTCACTCAGATGCTTCATTTTACAGTCACTGAAGTGTGTAAAGATGCAGTCAATTCCAGTGCAAACTCTGCTATTTGGTTAGCTAAGGCCTTGGCTTCCCTTTAAAGCTTATTCAGCCTCAATGTCCTCCATGACAGGAATGTTTGTATCACTTTCCAAACTCTCCTTTTGATGTGTTGACGGCAGACCTTCAGTTCTACACACCAGTGGTGTAAGAGGAGAGTAGAGTGGCACAGCAGTTTGAGAGAGAGGTCAGACCAGTGACCCGTCCTTGGCTCATTGTAGATTCTTAAGAGTTCTTGAGTGTGGCTGCACAATCAGCACATCCACAGATTCAGCTGGACCCATAACATCTGAATACCTCCACCGACTCTCTTCTGGTCCTATACATTTTGAGAGAGAAATCTGACTTTCTTTCCTGTTACAAGCCAACTCTTGAGGTCATTGATGGAGGGAAGATTGATTTTGTCTTTGTTTTTACTGTAAACATTCAAGAAGATACCAAAGAGCACAAGAAGGCCACCCCAAATGTACCTAAAAAACAGAGGGAGGAAACAGTTTAGAGACTTAGAACTAAGCATTTACACTTATAATTGAGCCACAAGTATCAATAAAGTCAGCATCACTGCAAAGTTATGTAGTTGTAATACAAATTAGAAAAAAGTTATTTATAAAATAGTTTTTTTTTTTGAGTCCTACAAGTGGTCATGAAGGGTAACCATCAGCTGCAGGGAGCGATCAGGATATAGTAGTAGTGCTGAGCATAACACATTAACACTTGTTTATTTCAGACTGTAAATTTGTATTTTGAGGGGCGACTATGACCAGACCAAAAACAGTAAAACCAAGCAGCTATGAGTCCAAGGTCCCAACATGGACTGAGGACATAAAACCAACTAAAGTTTCAGCTGTGGTCAGAGGTGACACTGTGGACTTGGTTAAAACAAAAACTAACGCGATGAAGTCAAAAGGTGCCAATACTTACTGAAAAGTGAAAGGTTTTGCGAAGAACATGAACGAGAGTATAATAGTCATGGCCTTCCGTCCAGTGGTCACTACAAACAAGAAAACACATCTGTTTAAAAACTATATTGCCCTGTGGCTTATTCAAAGTTGACTCTAATGATGCAAACTTTTAAGAATTGTTCAAACCTGTCACTGCAACCAAGGCGCCGAAAAGTTTGATCAAGGCCAGAACAAAGGAGATGCCAAAGTAACCCGTTAGAGAGAACAAGAATGCATAACCGTATGTCTTTACAGGATGCTGCAGAGAAAATAAAATATACATGAATACGGCATGCCATAGTTTAGAAAGCAGCAGAAAGTGGGGAAAAAACAGTGTTATTTATTCTAACATATGCATGAGAACAAGCCTTTGTCCCACCTCCGAGCAGAAGGCCACAGCCGGACCCAGCCCACCCACACAGAGCAGGCCTACGAGGATGTACACAAAGCCAATAGAGTATGAATACAGCACCTGTAAACAAACATCTGTGAGCTGAAAGAAAGTCTTTTTTTATGTATGCAGTCGACAACACTTAAATAAACCACTAACCATTTCAGAGTTAGAGCCATTATGCAGTTTCATAGCCTTTTCCTGCACATTTCCAATAGCAGCGTCAGCACACAAGGCCAGTGAAATGAGGAGAACACCTGTTCAAAAAAGAAAGAAGAAAAACAAAAGGAGGGTTTTACGAGTGATTACAATAAACATACTTACATTCAATATTTCAAGAAATATATTATAGTTTCAGATCAAATTTGTACTTCTTCTAGCTTATGATAGGCCTTTCTTCAGCAAGCAGTATGTAGTCATTGATAAAAAAAAAGAAATAAATAGACCAATGCATTTTAATATAAATTGTATTAGAGGAGAATGATAAAATATCAACCAGGAGTGACAATCCAGTTTTGGAATGTAGGCACATTGTTTGATGATAACTGTGTGGAATCCCAGACAGATGAGAACTGTGTGGAATCTCACGACACAAAATTGGGTACAGCGCAAATCACCATTATCTGCAAGATTCACAGCTAATCGTCTCACTTCAACAGCTTTAGGGCCATTTATAAGAGTTCAATATGGACCAAGGAATAGTACGTAAATTAAACAGTTCAATCATATTAAATTAAGAAAATAATAATAATAGTAGATCTCACCTGTAACATTGAAGTTTGGGGCTATTTTGCTGTCTGCTAATGTAAACCAGACTAGACCCAAGCTCATGCATAAGGCTGCGGACACATCTGCCACATTATACCTTTTACCTGTAAAAGGAAAAGGTTACAAATCAGTCTTCATAATTACCAGGTTCAATCAAATGATATACACTATTTTTCTTTTACACATTTCATGTTCTTTTTGGACTAAAAGGTAGAAGACAAAAGCTGTCAAGCCTTTTTTGTTTATGCATGAGGAACTCTTAACCTGAGGCAAAACTTAAAAGCATCTCTTTTAAGAAGGCCAACCTCTTTTAACCATAGAGGTTAGCTGTGGACTAAAAAAAAAATTCCACTATCAAAACTTTTCTGAGGTCTATGTAAAATTTCACAAAAGCCGGGATAACAACACAACAGGAGGAGAGTTTCCTCCAGAAGCAGAGCTGATGGACAGGTGCCCTGAGGTTGACAAGGGGACGCAGCATCAGGTTGGCCAGAGTGTGCTTTGATTTCTCCACTTCAGATGCAACTCCTCACTCCATCCATCTATAACACTTTGCCCTTCGCATACCAAGTGAACAAGTTCTGTTTCCCAAAGTAGACCCTTAAGGGACCACAAACTCTACGTCTTTCTGAGCAGGGAGCAGAGAAATCAGGCCTAAACCTGCTTGACGTTGAGGACACTGAACTTTCAGAAGACTGGGTAAAAGGATAAAAGGCAGATGGAGTGCGTACTGAGTCTCAACTCTGTCAACTGTCAACAACAGTGATGAAAAAAGGCTGGGCCAGGAGTTGAAAGGTGACCACTGCATCAAAGAAAATCGCATGCAATCACTTTGATGAGTGTACCTCATCTGATTAGTAATTATACTTAAAAAGGCTTAGGTTTCAAAAGACTCAGAAAATATATTAGACTGCTTGTGACCAAAATGCAAATAATCAGTGAATTATCCTTAATTTTATACCATAATTTGTGCCTACAGAAAGTTATTAAAACAGGAGTAAATGCCATGTAAACATACCTTGAATAAACACTCCTCCAATCATGACAGGTATTAGTTTACAACACTTGAATATGACTTGTGTGGGGTAATTCAAGTAGCCCAGAGAGGTATTTGACAGGCCCATGGTTCCCACTGTTAAAAATGCAATAATCATATAGGTCTTTCCTGGTATCCTGAAAAAAACAAAAACAAAAAAAAACCCAGAATATTTTACCTGTAATTATGCAAAAAAAATATTTTCATTTCCCACAATAGCAGGACTGAAAACAAAAACTATATTATATATCAGCACAAACAGGAGCAGTTAACAGATAGCGCGCTAATATGGGAAAGAATCAATCTAAAAGTGATGTGTCCATCCCGGAGACACCAGTCATGCTGCAATGTCAAGTAAATATGGGGAAGAGTGTCTGTAATGCTATGTATGTGGTCTGTAATTTCTTTGTGATTTTAATGCATTTTTTCTGTTGTGTGAAGCACGTTGAATGGCCAGTATGAAATGATCTCTACAAATAAACTTGCCTTGCCTTATTAAAAACAATTAATTTTCTCTAAGGATAGTGGATACCTTCTGCGTTTGTCCTGTGTCAGCTGAAGCTCGACTAGTCCAAATGTTGAATAAAACCCAAACTGGATCAACGTGAGGTACCAACCAAAAGGCTTGAATCCCTCTACAGAAAATATCAGCTCCTGAATAATAAAAAAAATAAATAAGGAAGTCATCTATTTTGGAGAAACTATACCAACACATTGTCATAACAAAATGCAACATTCACAGCTATAGGTAATAGTATTATTTAAAACATTGGCCACAAGCTGTTATTGCTACTACTGTTGCTCAAATGTACCTGCAGATATCCATAGATGAGGTAAAAGAGGAAGACTCCAGCCACACAGATGAGAAACTGTGTTGGAGCGCTGAAGCTGCTGAGGTTAATGCCCAGGACCCTCAGCTCCTCCACGGACTTGATGTGAGGAGACATAACCTCCTCCGAAGACGAGGGGATTGAGATTGAGAGGTGCTTCCGTGAACTGTTGTAGCCCACCAAGCCATATTTACCACTCATCCTGTCACCACCTGATGGGGCCTAAAAGCAGAGAAAAAGACAGAGATTAACAGTGATAATGGTTCATTCTGTACTGCACATAATGACTAGGTTTGTCAAAAACTAGCAATGAAACTAACTCAATACATTTTTGTTTTAATCTTATGACCATACATGGCAATATAAATAAAGTAGGGTATTTTGTGTTGGAACGAAATGTCCATTTTTGAAAGAAAAGAGTGTTTTTTATTATAATGATTAATTAAATTAAATATTACTTTTGTGACAACACAAATAGAGTCACAACAGATTTAACCAAGTTACAATTACCAATCAAATTAACATGGAACGTGTACTTCTGAATGTTTACAATGCAATTAATTGAGTTAATTGGGCTCAATTAAATAAATTCTTTAAGTGTAAAAGCACATAATAAGACCCATTTATTAATTATTTCAGGTCGTGTGTGAGCGATGCACGTATGTTCAGGATAGCACACAAATAATACTTAGCCAGATCCATTTTCTATGAAGACACAGAATCTTTCAAACAAGAGATCAATGTACACGACTCCACACAAGTGTTTAGCTACTAGCCTTAGCTCTGTTGCACACAGCGGGCTGCTAACAGGCAAAAGCTGCGATTAAACTCCCCGACATTCAAGCACAGATACTCGCAATAGTAGTGCAAGCAAATTAACACTTAACGCGGCTAATTGACGTGTCATGTTATTGGCATTAGCTTAATCATTACCAAAGTGAGCTAATATAGCGAGCATGTTACCTTAAACAGCACTTCCGGGTTTCTTTACGGCAGCGTGTCCTCTTCTTTAGGGACAATCCAGGTGAAAATCATTCCCCCGGGGGTTGAAGCTTCATTTTACGGGCATCTCAAAAGGTTTCCCTCATAATCCTCCAGTGACAGTGGCCAAACATTGACGTGGGAGTAATTACCCGACTAAAGGCTAGCCGCTGCCGCTGCAGTGCCAGAGGCAGCCAACAACTTCCGCTCTTCCTCGACCCCTGACCCGCGTCTCCATTGGTCGATGTAGTCACGCGCGCACAAGAGGTAAAACAGGGTACTAGACTGTCTTGAAATGCAGTGCAGAATAAGGTTGGTGGTGACTAATGTACTGTAAACAAGCACAGAACCAGCTCTGTGGATATTTTAACTTCTCTCTTGCATAGAAAACCCCACCACAAAATTATCCTGTTGCTGTACCTTAAGATGTTCATTAATAACCAATTTGCATCCATATATTTAGTCTATATGGGTTATTGTAACTTCGAAGAATGTTTTCTCAGAATAAATGCTTCTCGTTAAGATATCTTAATGCAACTTCTACATAGCTTACAGAACTAGGCTTCTTGATAAGATTTTGATAGATTGTACCGAAATGATTTGTTGATATCCTATCTACTCAATAAAATGAGTACAAATGTTCAGTAAGATCTACTCCAATACTATTTAAGATCCAAAATCCCTTCCCATCTAATATGCCAAAAAAATGAAGCAAGAATTGTAAACCTGGCAGTCCCAAATGTGTGCAATGTTTGCTATTTTTACACATGATTTATTATTTGAAAATATGACACGATAAAAAACGTTGCAATACATTTTATTCATATTTAATATCTGAAAGTTAAAAAAAAGTTTAGCCTATGAAAAAATATAATATATTTATGTTTATTTTTTTCCTTCAGTCAGTCAAATATAAACCACGGTTGTAGTTTAGTGTGAAATAGGCTACTTTCTCTCCTTTCATAACCCAGGCTTCACTGTAGCCTACTTTCAGTCCATAAACCCTTATCACATTATTCCCTGTACTCCTATCTCCTGATCCTGCACCTCATATCCTAGTTTGTCCCGCTCTGACTTCCTCTCTGCCCCTTCTTTCCTCTTTTTGAGCCTGTCTTATTCCCCGATGCCCAATCTACAAGCCCTCTCACTCCCTCTCTCCCTCTCTTTCCCTCATTCCCTGCTTCACTCTCCTCTCCCTCTCCCCAGCCAGAGGTTAATACACTCCAGGATGGCATTATTTCCTCGGCTGGCCCCTCCGACAATATAAAAATTCTGAATGGACAGCTCAATCCCTCTTCCATCTCAGATTTGATTGTAATGGTATTGCCTCCTGTCCCTGGGAGGCCCCCGCTGCCTCGCCAACTCGGCCTTTATGACACTAAATGGTCAGGCTACAATTTTTCCATCTATTCAAAAAACTCTGTTAATAACTCAAGGGGAATGAGATGTCTGAGCTCGACCGGTCCACTGCAGCCAGGTCCCTCACCCCAGCACTAACAGGGTCACCGTACGCAGAAAAGAAGCAGGGCTAAATAAGAGATGTATGGGCTAATTAATCTCCCTGAATTTACAATAGCCTTACACTGCGATTGACGCTCCCAAAGAGGCAAAAATGTCATATTTACAACCTTGCATGGTGGAAGTGCTTAGTGTATGCAGGCACAGGTGCACACCCACTTACCACTTTTCCTCAGCCACCCAACTTTACAAGTGCAGCCATTCATCTTCCGTGATAGATTTATGCAACCAAAGCAATTTCCTATTCCCCATAAGATCCTATTAAATAATAAAATAATTATTTATTGATTATTCAAAAAGGTACATATGCTGCAGTAATGGGCTCGCACCACACCACTGGACTGGCAATAAATAAAGACACAGCGGAGAGGAGGGAGAAACGAGAGGGGAAAGAAATGACTGTTGAACCGGTAAAATCTGGATCCAATATGGTCTCTCGCGGCGCAGATCAGGAAGGACATTATTCAGTCTTCAGGAGGCACACAACAGGCCATGACCTCAGAATGGTTTTCATATACAGTACAGGCTGGAGAAATTAAAGTGGACAACCAGGCCACAGTCCTGCAGAAGAAGTGGTCAAAAACGGACCGCAGTGAGTGTATTGTTTCAAAATAACATTATTTAAGAGATAAAGTCAGCTCTGGATTATTCAGTTGACAGTAATTGGAACCTGGTTTTTAAATGAGTTATTTATTCTAGCCCACGCACAATACAACCACATCTAGTAAAACAGTTGATTAGATTATCATTTAAAGCTAAAAACAGTTTTGTTTAGCTGTGCATATGACTGAAAGGATTTTTCTTTGCACTCTTCTCTTTTATGACTTAAATTGTTTTTAATTATTTAATTTATTGTAATTCTGTTTCTGTAATTTCTTTGTGATTTTAATGCATTTTTCCTGCTGTGTGAAGCACTTTGAATTGCCTTGTGTATGAAATGTGCTCTACAAATAAACTTGCCTTGCCTTACCTTAAATTGAAATAATTTGTATTGGAATAATTTTGTATTGATTAAATGGAAAACTTTAACACACACTTTTTCTTATTTGTTGTTGTCCCAATTATTTGAATAAATGTAAAAGGGCTTGCTAATTGTTCAGGTCACAATGTCAACTCATTAGTGCTAAATTTGCTCGGCAGACACGACCATCAGGCAGCGTATGTCAAGGCAAAAAATTAATTTCCTCTTCATTAAAGCTCATTTAAATTCTGGGTATTTCTGAGATGAAGAAATATTAGCAAATACGCACACGAGTGATTTTACAGCTCAAATATAATGTAGCCACTTGGGCACCAGTACTAAAACCTGGATCAATCGACGGCGCTGCATTGAGAAGGGCATCTGGCTTAATGCCAAACGAACATTTCAATCACATCAGGCTTGGCAGATGTTTTTGTGATGACCCCAGAAGATCTAGGTGAACTTCTTACCCAAATCCTTTTCATATTATTAATGCCAAAACTGTTTTTTTCATGGGAACAATATTGATCCACAAATAACACACACAGCATTATCATGTTTAGTTCATTAGAAGGGCAGTTTCCTCAGCGCTGGATCACATTAAAAGTCAGGTTAATCCCGCACATATTACTCTGAGAACTTCTTAAACCCATTTTGTGCTGAGCCTTATCCCTCAATGTTCAGTGTTGTCTTTGTGTCTCAGCCTCCTGCCTGCGACGCGAAAACAGATGCGATCTCCACAATATTACTTCTCAAAGCACTCATATCCTCTCCCATGTTATTTCCTTTGATCTGCTAGACTTGCTGTTCTTACGTTCTTCCTCTGCCCCTCCTCTGGACCAGCGCAGCCTTCTTCTTCATATCGGGAGACTTCCTCGAGCCCAGCGAGAGTGACCACTGCAGAGACGGAGGGAGCCGAGCGGGAACAAGACGGTTCAATTCTGCTCATCTGGTTTGGGTCTTCGGAGGGCAACGGGGGCGCGGAGGGTTGGGCCAGCGTGGATTCTTCGTTTACTATGCCTTTTAGAGCCGTTAGTGTCGTCAGGTTTCGTTACATTTTTGGACGGGTAGAAAGAGTGCAGAAAATGTGTACTCAAGAAAAGTACTGTTACTTATTCAATAGCAAGTACTGCTGCCAAATTTGCGCTAAAGTAAAAGGATAAAGCGTGCATCAGAGTTCTAGTTTTAATGACATTTTAGTTGTATTTTTGACTTTGGAACTAAAATTTATAAACTGAACTGCTGTTGTTTTAGACAGTTTTAACCCTGGTCAATCAGAGGAGGCGATTTGGTGATGTTTTGTGTGTTTGTAGCCGTGACAGAGGTGACGACTTGAGCTCAGTTGCTCTCATGATTGTATATGCAATGAACTGAAATTATATTCGACTACATTTGTACTCAATTGTAATTAAATTACATAAGATAAGATAATGTTTATTTGTCCAACAATGGGGAAAGTTCAAGAACAGCAGGAGAATATGAGATATACAATCAAAAATCAAGATAAAGACTTAATCTAATCATACTTTTTAGAAACATTGTGAATAGAGTACAGAGGCATACAGATAATAAAAAATAACACTGTGCAATGAGAGTAGAAATATAAGGCTTTACAAAATGAAAAAATCGACTCAAAATGTACAGTTACTCTTCAAAAAATATACTCAAATCTTCTTTTTCCTGCATTAAAAAAAATATTCTTATATTTTGATACATGTAACAGGCTATGTCCTTCTTTGACTGATCATATCCAATAAGAAAAAAAAATACATGAGTTAAAATGTCATTTACATTAGATGCAAGAAAAGCATAAATAACATAATACATCCTGAATTTAAAGTATGTTTGTTGCATATATCTTTTCTTTACATACATTGACATTAACAGAGAAGGTCTTAGTGAACACGTCATACATTATTTAAAGATATACAAACGGCAATTAATGCAGGAAGTCATATTTAATAAACATATCTCTCAATTTAAGATATGCATAAAGATCAATTTGCATTTCTCACACAGTACACAGCTCTCTTTTCTTTTGCATATATTACAAACGCAGGGTGACCACACAGAGAGAACACTATAGAACGAGAGAGAAGACTGTTGAGACCAAATCGCCTTTGGATTTCTGAGGAGCAGCCAGGAGGGGGAAGCATCTCTCTTTACAAACGCAACACAAATGCAACTTAACAACTGTCCAGGGATTTTACAGGTCAATACAATAGTAACATGTGCTAAGTATTTAAGAAAGAGACATATTAGACACAGAGACATTATTTCAAATCTGCAGTTTACACTTGTATTACTCTCTTTATGTCTTTTTTCAGTTCCATCCGTTTGTATTTTTGTTGATGTCTCGGAGCTACTGTAAAATGACTGCTTGTCCATTTCCTTAACTGCTTATTCTGAGAAAAGGGATTAAGAAACAAATTAGTGTCATTTAATTAGGAGTTTAGCTGTAAGCACTGTTCCTGTATTTTCTTATAACCTTTAACTACTCTAATGGATTTGAGAAGCTATTACCTTTCAATACCCTGTTTTTAATTATATGCAGTATTGTCACAGATATGAAATGTCAATCACACTGGGATTAATCCTATTCTTTGTGTGCGTGTGAATAATATTTGCGTACAGATTACTGCTGGAGGAGGCAAAAATATACAAATATGCACAATCCAGCTCGGTGGCCTATTTAGCTCTCAAAGTCATTTATCCTGCACCAACCTGAAATGCAGGAGGCCCTTATTCACATAGACAATAATATGTAGTTTATAATAACAGCCTGCCAAGGTACAATTCAGAGTAATATTAGAAAAATGCCTATGAGGACCTATATTGTGTTGGAATAATTATGCGTTTTTAAAATGTACAAACTGAATTTATGGCTTTTCTCCTTTGTTTCTATATAAAAATGCTTTACAAGTGTGCAGTAAGTTCTTGGATAAAAGTACCAAATATAAGTGCAAAAAATGAATATTCGCAAGTACAATAACATTTTTCTATCTATACAAAACTTCCTTTAAGTGATCTGTTCTTTTGCTCTGTATCTACCTCTGTATCTACCTGCGTTGCATCAATGAAATTTCCCCATGTGGGACAATAAAGGAATATCTTATCTTATCTTAAGTACAATTCAATTTATTTATAGCACATTTAAAACAACTTCTGCTGACCAAAGTGCTTTACATTAATAGCAATATCAAAGACAATACTGTACAAATAGAGTTAATACCATATTACGTACAAGCTTTTAACGATGTAATATAAACTGACTTAAAGTATTTTGATAGATTCATGCATGTTTGAGTACTGGCAATCCTTTATTGATACATTTGAGGTTTGCTAAAAAAGAAAAGAATAGAAAAAGGCAGTTCCTCCTCTCTAATTCCTGTACAATATTGTAAAAAACATACTGACTTGGTCACACATGTAGTGTTAAAACATGTCGCAATTGAATAACAATAAAAACAAATCCACTGCTTGAAAGTGAAACGCTACTATGAAGAGGCGGGGCTTATCAGCGCTGGAGTTTTGAACAGTAAGTCAATGCATCTATTTATTCTTAAGCTATTTTAAATCAGTTTTGTGACTTACAATAAAAAAAATGTAAACTAATTATCTGTTAAAGTTCAATTGTAAATACCCGGGAAAAGGCTAGCTATGTCAGTTATTTTAGTTAAAAGGTCAAAGAAAAGTGTAAGTAATACATTTATTTCAAATCTGCTCTGAATGTACATTAAGTACAATGTATACTGTAGTTGTCAATGATGTTATGTAGTTCAATAATAAGTGGATAGAGCTGTGACTAACTTGTGTGGTTGGACTCTTGATGTGTGTGTGAGTGTCAAGGTGCACAAATGAAGCGTATCCCCGGCACTTCCGAACCGTATTTAAATAGCTGTTTTTAGCGGGCGTTTGGGCGGCTGCCTGCTCCCACGACCCCCCATGGCACAGGGCATGTAATCATCCTCAAAGTCTCATAAAGCAGTCCAATGGATCCTGTGGCCCGTGCAAGAAGGAGAAATGAAAGCAAGAGAATGAAATTACAGAGTGGGCTGACTGCACAAATCATGCATATCATGTTTTATGGTTTGCCACAAGAATTTAACACCTGTGGATGAGGGCAGTTTGTGGATGGGGGCAGGGTGGGAGCGGGACAGTGGGGCAAGGTAGAGATGATAAAATATGAGAGTTACTGGAAGGGCTTTTGTTCACTTGAGCAGGGCGTCATGAGAGCCGCCCGCAGACCACACGCTGTTAACTCACATCCCACTTCATTTAAACAGCATGTTTATCTGCACTTAAGTAAAAGTAAAGGAAATGATCAGTGAAAAAACACTCAATATTTACTTAATTTAAAAATGTTTAGTTTATTTGTATGAAAGCAAGAACTAAAAAAATATATTACTGAATATATGGGCTTTTTTTTTTTTTTTTTTTATCTTTTTAAGTACAAGATTTTAAAGTTTGGTGAGTGTTGGTGCTATTTTAAGGACAGATCTTTCTGTCCCTGTAGGAAAATGCATTTTGAAAAAACAGCCTTTGAAGTTACGTATAAATCCTATATAAATCTGTGGATGTAAGTGGATTAAATGAAATAATAAAACATATTCATGTGCAAACTGGACAGTGTTGTTGTTTTCAGGTAAGCTTTCACCTGGAAACAACAACATTGACAGAACAAACTGACCAAAACAATTAGTTTTTCCTGTTGTGCCTCTTCTTAATTTTTAATTACATTTTTTCTCGAGTAAACATGATATTTTACACCATTCCCATTCAACGTTTGCTACTGTAACTTCCAGTCCAAATAGACCACAGCTGAGCCCACACTGCTCGCTTTAGCTGAGGTTCCATTTACAATTGTAATTACCCTGTTTATTTACCTTACCTGCTTTTGGTGCTAAAGCGGGGGCTGATTCATCAGATCAAGACAATTGGTCTTACTTGGGCTTTGCCATTTACTTTAATTAAATGAGGCAATCAGAAAGTCATAAATCACTATCTGTGTGACCACTGCTGTGTTTAAACCTGGTTCTCTTCTGTGGAGCCCACACTATAATGACTGTAATGGGAAGATGGATTATTATGCATTTAAGCGTAATCACTTTTGTGGACAGCGTTGACCATAAATGTCAATTCAGCATGAAATCAGTATATTAAAGTAAAATGCCACATTATATATAAAACACCACATTTCATCATTAAAAAAATCTTTGCGGTGATTATAAGATACTAGAAAAATAAGAGTGCAAACTAGTTTCAACGATCTATTCTAGACTGTGGACAGCGCAGGTTCTTAAACAGACCAGATTTTGCAATAATTTCAGCAATGTATTTAATGCCTGCACTAAACCAACAGTATAAGTCAAAAGATTTACATTATTGGTCACATTTGACTTTTTTGTTAACTATTACTATATAGAACATAGGACAGAAGCCAAAACACAGAGAGAATATATATTTACTTATTATACAGGCCGGCATAAGTGTCCCATTTGGTCGTAAATCTATCAAAATCGTCCTTTTGCAAATTAAGTCTGAATGTAAGTTGTTCCATTTTGCGACTGTCCAATATAAATTTGGTCCAGTCCTGGGTCATCGGTTTAGTTTGTGTCATCCATTTTCTGTAATGGCCTTCTCCTTGCTGCCAGAAGAATGCTTCAAAGGTACAAATTTATTTTTTCAGGGGTTTTGAAGCCCAAATACATTGTTCTGAAATCCTGTGGGATGGAAATGCCCAAAACAGTTTGCAGCGCTTTGTTATGCAATGATAATATTTATGAACATCAGAAGATGGTAATGAAGGCCAGTGACTCAGGACTTGACTTGGACTTGGAGCCTTATGACTTGAGACGACTTGATGCATCTCCTCAAAAACAAAACACTATGTTTTCTCTACATTTGATACGTACAGTAGCTGTAATTAGAACTTGGTACACTTTGACTGCGTTTTATAAAACATAACTCTTTCCCAACATCCTCCATTGAGATGTACGATAGGTTCCCATTCTTCATCCGCCAAAAACGGGTCAAATTTGTCAAAAATCCATTGAGAAAATTTGACTAAAACATTATTTAAAAAAAAAAAAAATGGTGGATTACTAGAAAGTACATTTGATCACAAATCAAATACAGGTTTAACATGAGAAAATGGTCTGAGATGTGATGACACAATCCCAATCTCTCTAAGTGTTCTTTGTGCATAAGATGAGCACACTTATCTTGTGTTTCCATTATTATTTAATTTATTTTAGCTATAAAACATACAAATACACTTCAAATAGCCTGGGACATGCATAAGATAAGATAAGATAAGATAAGATAAGATAATCCTTTATTGTCCCACATGGGGAAATTCCATTGATGCAACGCAGGTAGATACAGAGGTAGATACAGAAGAAAAGAACAAATAACTTATAGGAAGTATATGTCTTTTAAAAGATTTGACATCTCCTTTTTCTCCCTGGTCCCTTCTTCTTCTCCTCTCGCTTTCTCTCTCTTCTGATCCTTGAGCCAAATTGATTACAGCACTCCATCTGCATCACGCGGCCTCCTCCTGTGTTTGCCGCTTCTGCCTCACAGCACCGCGTTAGTGTACAATTACATATAGTTTAATATATCTGCCCGAGCACCTTTAAATAAGCATCGTGAGTCCGCCAGGTGATCCATCTTCCAGCCCCATTACTCCATTGTACATCTTGATAGCCACCGATCGCTCCTAGCTATGTTTAAGCATTAAATAGTGTATTATTATTTCACATAAATCAAGCTGAGATGTGAGCGGGGATTCATAAATTTTGCATTTCTCAGAGACAGTATTTTAAGGCCACCTTACAAGTCGTCGCTGCCAGGAATTCGGGGGACTAAAGCAATTGGGCTCGGTGCACTTGATACACCACATTACAGATATGGCGGAGGTATATTCAAAACAACATGTAATGCACTTTAGATTAAGTTTGAGTGGGGCTAACGCATTCATCATGGTGCCGTTTACATAATAAGCAAACGCGGAATAGTGACAGCACATGTGGAGAACGTTGTATTGTTATTGTCGAGAATAATGTGGAAACATGCTAATAAACGTCCATCTATCATAATATTTTCGCTACGACGCTTCACGGCTACTGCGGAGTGTGTCATCAGCGCTAAGGGTGAAATTCAATTGACTGTTCACCGTCAGTACTTTGGTTCAAGACTGGATTATTATTATTAGAGGTGCGTTTGAGCAACATGCAGTGTAAGAAAGTGACTTCACAAGCGATGTCAGATTAGTGTTAGCTTCAAGGCTGCTACATAACACGACTGCAACTTTATGTTATGTTAGGCCATCGATCTAGTCTTACAAAGCTTTATGTAGCTATATTTATATAGCTGTGACATTTCACTAAAATGTGTGATTTTATTTAAGATTTTACTATAAATTTTGCTTATTTTACCCATTTGATCATTTTCATGGTGTTTATAATGTTACTTTCTGGTAAACTATAAATTAGAGAGTAGTTATTGTTTGACAAATATAGCCAATAACACTTTTTTTTTATTCATTTGATTATTATTCTTTAAACTATCAGAGCTTTGTCCGTTGCGTGAAAATTGTCTCTGTCATTTGGATGGAATGTCGCTTATTGATGACATCACAGAGGGATTCGGTTTTCTGTTTTTCTTCCTGTAAATTTCAACTTTTGTTTTTCAACTTTTCTTCACAAACTTGACTAATGTAAGACAATGAGAAATATTTACCACAGACAATTTCCCACCAAACAAATTAATAATTAGAAAAAAATATGAGATCCTGCCATATGCACTTAAAATGTCTCTCTTTTGTTTTTATATTAATTTCATGTAAATAATGGTACACACATTATTATATATTATGAATAGTAGTTATCCCAAAAACAAATAACACACCAAAGTCACATAATTTTACCTTTTGTGTTTTCATACACATTACAAACATACAATGCACTGTAAATAAAACTAATTTTCACTTTTAAAACGTGCTTATCTTCTTCTGCACTTTATGACCTACAGGCCCGGAGGCTCTACTACTGCAACATGGTAGAAAAAAAAGTCTTGTAAAAGACAAATGGGAAATTGACTCGATGCTACGACAGTAAGCTCTGGACTGAGAGCTGCAGAAAAATGTCTTTGAACTAGTTTTTGCTTGTTCAGAAAATGGCTCCTGGGTTGATATTCGTCTGAAGTTGTTCTTAACTCAGAATTAAGAAACACAATGAAATGGTGTGTTCCCCTCTGTCTAAATGACATCGCCTCATGTTGTAAAAATGACATGTGCTGTAACTTCTGAATCAGCCAGGCCAGGATTTATAATAGAGTTACATCATATTAAGACAGAATGAAACACATTCACATCATTTATAGGTGAGTTTTAACGGCTTTCACATCATGTATCTACAAACCATAAAAAACAGCACTCCACCTCTACAAAACTGCCAACATACTTTTACGCTAAGGTTTGTTAAAAAAAAAGACATATGGCTAATTAAAGAAACAGAATCTGCATGGTTCTATGAAAAGAAAACGTAAATCATACTTCTGAAAAAATTCCATGCAAATAGATATGTTATGCACTGTGGAAAATTATTGTCAAAGGAACATCTCCATGGAAACAAACAGGAGGAGGCTCCTCTAAGTAGGTTTGTGGAGATAAAAGCTCGCTCAAAGTTTTTCAATAAAAACAACCAAAATGAAAAACATGCTTTTGTTTTAGTATATTTCTTGGCTAAAGTGACATAGTTGGGCTTTACGGAATAGTTATTATAAGTGCTATCAACATAATAGATATCAGTATAAAGTTTTATTGAGCTAAAAAAACCTGAATTGGATATTTGATAGTATTTTGAATATTTCCAAATTCTCAACAAAAAACAGGGTTAAAGGTCATGAAGATGTTATTGTTTTGCCTAAAATATTCTGGCAATATATTTATCTTGCATTTATTAAATTACTGTAAACACATTGAAAAACATTCTTAGTGTGGGCTCACCTCTCCACAGTGCTGACCTGTAACTTGGCCTTGAGGTGTCACCTACTTACTCGTCTCAAAGGAGATACATAATGTCACATACTATGACATCTCCATGACATTACACAGTGCTGTTGTATTTCTTAATCCACATGTCTTTGTGTATTCTATCTCTGTCAGAATACACAAAGAAAGCAGAGGAACTGGGGACCGGCCCTCGCTCTGTCCCAGTGCAGTTTGCCCTCAGTGTCATTCTGGGAGGACAAATACTCTCTTAAACTGAAAAAAACATCATCCAGACGTGCTTCATTCCTGCCTGTCTGTTCCACACCGCTCACAGAGACAGACGAGGACAGAAAGAGCTTTGTTGTGCTTTAACACACACATACTTTACATCGCTATATTGTACAAAACAACTCGCACAAAGAGTAATATGTGTTTTATTTTCATTATAATCATATTTAATCTTAGTATGTTTTTATAGATACATTTGTAATACGTATTTTAATAGAAGTGGAATAAGTGGTAATAACCCTTGAGACCAAACACCACATCGACTTTACAATTTAAATATGATAAATATTAGTAACAATTTTGATTTGCATAATGATATGTTGACACTAAGGGCCTTCACCAAGATCTTTTTTTTTTTTTTACACACTGTGAAGTTGGCGGCCCTTCATATTTGATTTCCAAAGTATTACTCATACTAAAATACACATAAACAGTTTTATGTCCATTATAAATTACACAGAGAAAGGAGGCGGGACCAGCAACCAGTCGTTTGATGTAAAGCTTGTCTTGAGAAACCTTGTCATCATCATACGTACCTACTGTTTAATGCTGTGAACCTTTATCGTCAAACTGAAATATGTCATGCTGTTTTTATGTTGAAATTTGTAGTAAAATCTTTATTGACAAGCTGCACCCGCCCATCCACATCCACGTCTCAGTCAGCAGCAGTAACATTAAGCGGCTGCACCTCTGTTATCTGCCGCTTCCTTTTTGCCCTTTGGTGAAACGCTCTTGTGGCATGATCTCATTTAACTTTGATTTCCTCTTCTTTTTTTCCAGGACCTCATCCTCTTGGGTCCAATTTCCAGACCATTCCCAAAACTTTAGAGCCCAACGACGCACAACACTCGCATGGACGACGGCGGAGCTGGAGAGGCAAAATGGTGAGTCAAAGTTGCATTTGTTGATATTGATAATAGTGAAGTTTAATAGTCTCCTTTAACCTGTAATTTCGGCATCAATTACAATTTTATGCAACAGCAGCTAGTAAAGGCACATGTAGACAAATTATTCGACAATACAAAGATTTATATTGCATTTGATATCTACATTACACATTGTAAAAAGTTCAAACACGCATACTGTGCCAATTTCTAACTGTTTTTAATACTATATGCTTTTTAGTGTTAAGATTGTAGTTGTTTTCTTTAAAATATAGTGTCAATTGTGTGTAACTTTGAAAGTGTCAGTTTGATTGATGTCGTTTGATTATTTCTTTAATTCTTTCCATTTAAAAACATATTTGGATTTTATCATTTGTGTTTACAGCTTTTTAAATCCTTAACTTACTGTGCTGAACTCATGCTTTTTATTTGAACTATAAGCTTCTGTACATTGATAATTGAATATCCAGTTATTTCTGAAACAGTATATGCCAAAATATATATATAAATCAGTTTGGCTCCATCTCTAAGCGGTACATTTCCAGAAGGATTAGTGCAGGACCATGAGGCAGGAGTAATGTATACATTTAGATACAGAGCTTCAAAAACATTGTTGTATCTTTCATTTTTTCAGCAGAAGCCTCACCTCTGCGTTTGTCACAGAGAACGGCCCTTAATGTGATTTCATTCCATTCTTGAACCCGCATTTGAACATGTCGATGTATAGATGTTGTCTGGAGTGCATGAATTGTAAATAAAGTGTTTTTATCTGAACAGTTTGTGTTTTTATTTGAGTATTTTTTAACCCATTGTACTGTAAGAAATATATTGAATTTGTATTTTAACTAAAAGACCCCCAAAAAAGAAGAAAACGTACAAAAGTTCAAGCATGAACAACCCAGATTGAAGCATGCATTTAATCATTTATTTAAATTAAAAGCGTAAAACTGTGTCTTTTGCATACAAATGTGTGTTTTTTTCTCTCAGTGGGATTACTCAGCAGATTCTCCTGTGTCCGGATGCCGCGATGACCAGATAAACGCCGCTGCTTCCTCCTGTTAGCGTTTAGCCTGTCTGTGCATAATTGAAAAACTAGTTCGTCGTCCATGTTGTCTTGGGATTTGTCCTCTTTACAACGCCGCAGCCTCCAAACAGGAAGAAAACCAATAGTGCAAATAGACCCCCAATGTAATTAATTTCTCGAGGAGGGCGTGCGGGGTGACCGAGGTTGTGGGGCTGTTATTGCAAGAGGAAGAATAGTAATCAGTTGCAGATTCCTTCCTGTTTGGTTAACGTGACCGCGGACAATTACCACTGAACTCTGACTTACAGTTTTACTTCCTGTGCTACCCCAAAGAACACAGTGGAGCTGGACGGACTGGAGACGGAGGAGACGTCTGGGCAAAGGTGTGTAATACTGAGGAACACTGCAATTTAATGCATTCTGAAATTGATTTGAAAAAGTTGCCGTCGTTGGATGAAAAAAAAGCAAAGAATATCAGCTTAACACATAATTGATTTGTAATATTAAGCAATCATCAGACATTTGAAAACAATAAATAATGAAAACGGTTGCAGCATTATGAAAAAGTAGCAAAAATTATCATAGCAATGTCACATGAATGATCAAAAAACTTCAAAATTGTGACTATAAAGTGCTAAAACACATGAAATAGTTCTTTTGGGTGCAGATACTTTAACATAATTCTACCAAAATATTACTTAAGTACATGTTTTTGCTTCAATGTTTAAATTCAAATTACAAATCAACTTGACAACAACATTCAAAACATGCAGGAGAAAAAATACAGTGACGGAGGGGTTGAGTCTCCAGATTTAAAGTGCCGAGACATGAAGGCCCTTTACTGTACGTATGTCCCGGATCCAGCCAATATAGAACATGACATGAGCTTTACAAAGGAAAGGAGGAAATGAAAAAGGATTTTTGGACTTGGACCCAGCCGCACAGGTAAACGTTGCAAAAAGTCTCAAATGCAATAAGAGATGTTATCTTCAGCACAATTTGACCGTGCTGTTTTCTGCTAAATTGAATCTAACCGTAGGACTAAACAACTTAAAGACAATAGCATAAGCATACCTAGATTTGCATAAAATCTCCTTTCCAAATCTGGGAAAGTAATTCAATAGTCTACGGTACTTCCTGGGAATTTTCCATACTTATTAAAATCAATTTAACTCACGACTTGCCAACCCAGTAGTTTGCAACAGCAATAACCTGGAGATGTCAATCATTTCTTGGGTCAACTTGTCATCAAAGCCCACTTCTGTCTCAAAAATAAGAGCACACTGAATACATGCCAAAACACACTAAAGCCTAATCACTTTCTCTTCAAACTTGGCTGTACGTTCCCATAGGCCATATTCTACTGTGGACTTTAGTCACACAGTTTCCTTTTGTTTTTACGCTCCATCCCAGTGTAATTTGACATGGTTTTCACTACAGTCAAATGAGATAAAGCGTTGGTAATCATCTAAAGTATACGGTATGGTGATAAAATGAATACTTTTCAACACGTTTTTCTCTTATTGTTGATTCCGTTTGTGTCAGTGATTGTTCAACATTCATAGGTCCGAGTACTGCATTTTAATGGTTAAACAACTGTATTATTCCCATTACTGTAATATATACACTCTCTAGTTAGCAGCTTATTCAATATTTAACAATTCAGCAATTCTACTGTCCTTTTATGAGTTATTTTGTATGTATGAATGTACCTTCCTTGAAAACATGACTCTGCCTAACATTTATTACATCGAATTTCAATAAATGCATTTTACATCACCGTACACATGACATGAGATTTATTGCCAATTTTTAGCTCAGCTGCTGCATCCCAAGAGGCTCTGCGCTGCAGCAGTTTACAAGTGGAATAAACTGCTTAGAGGATAGTATAAGAGCCCATAAGAAGTAATATTAATGTCAATACCCCAGGTTGGTGTTTTGCACGTGAACACAGAGCTCTCGCATGAGGGATGGGTCGTGTGCCACCCTGTTTAGTGTGAACTGGAGGCTCCGAGTGGCTAACCTAATCCACGCAGCCTGGGACCCGCACTCCCAGCACCGTCTCCGGGATCATTTCACAAACACAAGAGGTATTCCTGGAAGAATTGATTGTGTTAGATAGTACATTGATCACACACACCGCCGCGGGACAGAAGATGGCTTTACAAGCAATAAGATAGGAGACAATTATATTATTTTAGTGAAATAAGACAGAGTACAAGCCGCGTGTGCCAATAGCCCGCGTCGTGAGGGGGGTTGGATCCTCAAGTGGCAAGTATAATCCACTAAACTTTCCTCCACCCGCTCCTCTCAATGCAATCACCATGCGAAGGCTAAACCCAGTGATTGCGTTCATTTGTAAAAAGCATCCAAGCCAAAATTGAGGCCCAGGGCTGATAAACTATAAAGATGCTGATCAGATCGCGGCTAAGGAGAGCCCACTGGAGGGCAGGAGGTGTCACGGACGCAGCCAAAAGACCAATGACTCTGTGCGTTTCAGTCCGGGAGCGAGGGCCACTGTGGCATACAAACAAGTGCACCAAAGCACACAGGAGCCAAGCAGAGGGAGATTTTTCTTACCCAACGTTATCTTTTCATCAGATTAGCACTTTTTTATTCATGTCTATTGAGTCTAGTGCTAAATTGGTTGCGTTTGCGGGTAGCTTTAGGATAACACGTTGGATATTATTGATGGGTCGAATTTCATAATATGGGCATGAAAAAGGGAATAACTCAAAGAGAAACAGCAGGTGCTTTTGCAGAAGATTTTACCCTGGACATTTTCAAGACTAAACAGCAACGTTCAAGCACAAGTTATTTGTATTTTCATTTGAAGGCAAATAGGGTAGTTAATTGTATGAATAGCGGTGATTCTGTGAAAGAGCGTCCCACTACAAATCCAAAGGTTGGCCGCACGCACAGATGACCACAAGTCTGTCACTCTGCCCTGGGGCAAATGTGGCCACAGTAGCTTAATGAGTATTGCCCTGTAGATGTAGTGTAATAATGGTAGTATCAGTAAAGCAGTTGCACATTCATGTTTGAAAAGGTCTGGCAGGAGAAATATTTGATTATCTCCAGTAAATCTTTTTAAATAGAAAATAAAACAAGACACAAAGAGGAAAACAATAAAAGTCTAATTAGTAAAAAATCATCTATGGTTTCTACACGTCTTTGCCCCATTTATTGGCTTGTATTTAAGTTAATCATTTCTGTGTGACGTACCTCTTGTTTCTAAAGGAGATACATTGTTCTAAACCCAAGTGATATATTCATGTTGAAAATAATCAGTTTAGACCAAATGCGACCTTTACTTTGCATTTTACAGTATGTGCGTCAATTTTCTTTAGATGTCTATTTTTTCTTTACTATTCCCTCTTACTGTGCTCTGTATATTTAAATTCTATTATTTTTGTTTTGTTGTTATGACTTGTTCATTGTTCGTTTTTTTATTGTTTTGTGTTGCATTGATCACCAAGACAAGTTTTTTAATTTTGTTCATTGACAATAAACCTATTCTGACATTGTGTTTTTCTGTTCTGCTTTGTGTATATTAAATACTATTTGAAAAATCCTTTTTAGATTTTAATTAATCTTAGTCCAATATTTAAGAACAGTCAACCAATGAACATTTTAGCAACATAAATACATAGGTCTTAGATCACGGCTGTCAAACCTTTTCACGTCAAACACCAGCTAAGACAATATTTGGCCTTCCGTGAACCACCAGATCCAAACCAGTTCTAAAACAGGACTATAAACGCTCCAAATGAGGGCGAACGTGGCTTTTACTGACTCTAAAATCATCAAACAGTTAATCCGCTCTCGTGCCTCCACAGTTTAATAACCACTGTCTCAGATGATTGAACACGTGTCATTGATGAGTTCTGATTTTCATAAACTCATCAAATCATCAAATCCGAGAATAATCAAGAATTAACAGGACACCTTGTTTACCTTCCTCTTTGCACGGCGCCACCTCCTTTACAGTTATCACTTCATTGCTCCGTCTCACGCCAATCACACCGCACCATCACGTTAAACACACATATACATCCCACCTCTTACATTTGAGCACAGGCAGACAGAGACACAAAAAACAGATCTGAAGATGTTTTCCCTCCTTTCTCTCCTCTTGGCCCCGGCGCGTTAAATGTCAAAGAGAAGTCAGCGGGAGACAGCGGTTTCCAGGAGGCCCGGGTGAATGGGACGATTGAAGACGCCGCTTTGATTGACAGCTCTGCCTCTCTCTCCCTCTGCCCCGGGGCCGACCGACAATATGGTTCATCTCACCATTTTGCGACTGAGCTAATCCAGTAAATTCCTAACAGACGCGGCACTCCGCTCCAGAGACCTGCCTCTCCCTTCCCCAGGTGGAGGCGCCATTTTGAATCTCTGTCTCGTTCCCAGAATAAACATGAAAACTGGGATGTGGCCGAATAATTAAGCCTGTGTCAATAATTATGCAAGTTTGTTGAAAAGCTAGTTTGGGGTGAATTAACTAATGACAAATGGGAATAGGAATGCTGTTGTGCGATGGTGGTTGATATTGTCATGGGTGTAAAACTGCACGCCGTGTTGAGAATGGGTTCACCTGAACTTTGCTGATAATTAGTTGGTTCAGAGATCAATGGCATCTCGCTGTGTATATTTGTGTGTATTGTATTGTTGTATAGTTGCCAGTTGTGCGATTAGTATTTGGACTTTCTTGATATTATATTTTATCTGTTTTATCAGGAACAATAGATGGAAGGTGAATGTAGTTATTGCTGTCATAGTAGTTAGAATAGGTATAGTTTTTTATTGATTGAATATAATGTTTATTTGCTTTTCCCCCTCTTACCTTATGTTTTTGTATATCTGTATGTGTCCCAATTTCCATACCAATATTTTCATATTTCACATGGTTTAAAAAAAAAGAGAGAAAATGTTACAGTTGCTTGTAGCTTTTGCAAAACAGATTCTTACATCAGGTTTTGTTTGAGAACAGCATTATTTTGGGTTTCTGGTAGCAGCAGTAATATTACTATTTATAGAAGTTTTTTTTTTCCTTTAGGGCCACAGCACTCACAGAGGACACACTCACAGACAATTTTCAGATAGAGATACATATGAGTTACCAAGATGGTCAACAACATGAAACAAAAAGAAAGTCCATTAAACAGGTTCCGTCAATCTACTTCTGAGGATTCTTAGAACTGAACTGGCCACCGACCTGCAAATACCTCAGGTCGAGATTGTGGGCCTGGACAAAAAGCATTGTGTTCTGTTAATATTCTATTATGCCTTGAAGCCACAACGCAAATAAAACACCTGGAATTGGAATAGGAACTTTGTAAACTGGCTGAAATGGTGGAAGACTTTATGGACAGAGAAGAAGAAATCCCAGATTTGTCAAAGTTATCTAAAGAGGAACAAAAAAAGTGGCCCGAGATCATATCCTGACTCGTGAAGAGAGGGAATCAATGAGTGTTTCTGACATTTTCTGATGACTGGAAATGCCCGAGCTCAAATACATGAAGGAGGAGAACGATGACAGCTGGATGAAGAAAAACAAACAAGCTCAAGTAAAAAAACACGAAGATGTAAAGCTTCTCTCTCCAAACAAGGAAGGCCAAGCATGACTCCAGTTCATCCGATTCACCTGATTTGTATATTTTGACTAGGTTTGATTTTGTAGTCTTCTGGACAGTATTTTAGAAAAACAATGTATTTGACTCTCATCCAGGAGTCATTTTTCAATCTGCGGTTCTAGTCTTAGAACTCGGATACTTATCCTGCTCAGGGTAAGCTCCGCCCTAATAGTCCTGTTTTTGTTTTTGTTTACACCGTGAGTTTCCTCTGAAACCAACATTCTTTGTTTATCCTAACAATCCTGTCCTATTGTCACCTGTCTGCAGCTCCCTCATCACTGAGTACCTGATCAGAATGGCCAGAGCTGATGTCACTCCATGGCTTCAAAATGCTGCTGTACACTGCCGGAAGATTGAAGGTTTAATCATTTCACTCATAATAATAACTAATGAACAATCAGATGTAGTACAGAGCAGTGGGCGAGGACAGGAGATTGGTGAAAACAATTAAAAAATATATGTTTAAAATGCTTATATTATTACTTATTATTTTTTTAGGAATAATAGTGACTGTAAAAGTAGAAAAAATAGTGTATTTTTATACAACTACGGTAGTTGTAGTTGTGGCAGTATTTGTCATCGTCATTTATATGTTTAATTTGATTACGATACTGTTCAATACTTCTACATAAGGATGTCACTTCGGCTGCACCTGGCTCTAAAGACAAACCATGAAATCAGATTTGCTTTCAGGGCATTATCAGAAGTGCAGGTTAAGATCCAGCTGCTGCAATAAGAGCAGGAATGTGAATGTTGTGACGGCTTCATTCATCATCATTCCTAAATGTTCAGAGAGAGAGAGGGAGGGAGGCGTTTAGGCATGATTAATTGCAGAGTGAGACTAATCAAGCAACGTATTAGCTCCATAACCTTTAGCAGCAGTGGATAGTATAACCTCAAATAAAAGCTCTGTGGTTAACTGTGTCAGGGAAAATTAAGAAGACGCAATAATGAGTTCAAATGCCCTCGATTAAAAAGAGGAGACCTAAAATTCCATAGATGTGAAAAAGGCAGAAAAGGGTGTGTTTTTGACACTTGAGTGTGCACTAATCCATTTGTCTAGTGAGGCTTAACTTTTGATTGCATTATGGCAATCAAAAGTTAAAAACCGTACTTTCTCTGTAAATAGAGTGAAATATTAACGGTAAAGTTTAAAATGCAATTAAAAAATCATCTAAATAAACATCTGCTTTTGGTTTGGTCTATTTCTTTAAAATAAAAGTTAAGCTCTGGGGCTTTAATTTTTTATCTTTAAATCTTCAATAGAAATAATCCAATTGAAGAATATGCTGTTAGAAATTGTGGAAAGCTTTCATTTGGCTCGGATTTACTCATTTATATAGATTATGTTACTATTTTTCATTTGTTGTAAAAAAATTATATATATTATAAAAATCTCTCCAACTCAAATATAACAATTTCAGGTAACATATATACTAATTGTCTCAGCTATAAAACCGAAGACTGGATGAAAGAGACGTGACATGAAAGATGAGGTCACACTCACCTTGTGCTCACTCTTTTTGGCTGAAATGTGTTTACTACATGTGACCAAAAATCAACAACCATAAATGATATGATTGGATTTCCCGAGAAGCTCTCCTTGTTAGCCTCTCACAGTTTCCTGCACAATATTGAAACAGCCAGCCTTTATTTTATGCACAATTCAAATTCAAATCATTTCTTCTTGACACAGCCAATACATCTGTCACACAGGGCACCTCGTTCATTTTGTGTTGAATAATTAAAAAAAAAAGAAAAGTAGAAACATACTAATGAGAGAAGCTGACTGGAGGGCGTTGCCGCTCCACTGACTGTCATATTAATGTGTTCCAGAGTGAATTAAACGCATCATCAAACAGCGCCGCTCCCTCTGTATCTGTGGGTATGTGGACGCTGTACCTGCCCTCTGTCAAAGTGAAGGGCATTCTTCATTAATACACACCTCTAGTGATTAGTCGTTAATAGCCATGTGTTAAAGGGGACATCACAGAAATATGTTCTTTTGTTCACTATGACTTTGTTTTGTTTGAGGAATTTATTATTGGAATATCTAAATGTACAGTAATGTTAATACGTCTTCCACAACATTTCAACAACACTTTTCCTGAAATAAATAGATTTAAAATCGATTTTTTTTTATTGTACTACAACATTTTATCACATTGTAATTGTTGTAAAAACAAATCGCATTGTAATTTTACTGCACAAAAATATAAACAAACAAATAAATAAATAGAAAAGTACAATGCAAACTACACACCATATTAAACTGGGACTAAACCCAAAGCACCACAAAGCCCTCCATCCATCTCTCAAACTTGTCAGTCGTCATCAGAACTCTTTTCTTTCACTTTTCTCTCTGACGGCCTGAATCTGCTCATTACACATCATTTGAGAATCTTAACAGTGCAAAGCTGTGACAGAACAAACATGCCAACTCCTGTCTGGTAGAAGAAAGTCTCTGAGTTCGACTAATACTTAACTTTTGAACCCTGAGGTGTGACTTTTGGACCGGTTTGTCACTAATTCATACATTGTAAACATAAAGTTACCTATATTCATGTTTTTGATGACTTTTCATAGCAAACAAGGCAAGGCAAGTTTATTTGTAGAGCACATTTCATACACAGGGCAATTCAAAGTGCTTCACACAGCAGGAAAAATGCATTCAAATCACAGAAATTACAGAAAGAGAAATACAATACAATTAACTAAATAAAAAATAAAAAAACACCTAGCCACAAATGCAATGTTTTGAATGTAACATTGCTTGCTTTTATTTTTTCCCTTCACTACACTGAAGGCAATGCATTCACATAATTTGCAATTCCCAAATACGTGAAACATACAGTATTTTATCATGCATTTTTTGTGTCAATAAAATCCCTCTTTATTTGAAAGATATGTGATGTGATTAAAATGAAAAGTGAAAAACACATATACAATTCTAATAGATTATCTGCACCAAAAGCACAGTGTGTGGTTAAAGTGAAGCTGATTAGTTTGACTATTGCTAATAGATTGGCCGTGAGCGGTGCAGCAGCAGAGGAGCCTGTGTGTGATGGATCATGTCCCACAGGGGCGACAGCACCCTGCCATTTACCCACAACAAACACTGGGCTCCTCCAGACTAAGCTCACACACCTATGCAGATCGCCGGCTCTTTCATTTGAACGTGCGCATGCTAAACCTGCCTGATAAACGATTTGCCTAGCAGCGCTCGCGTCCATATTTTATCACGCCGCACAAGGCTCGGCGGCTCTGGCAGAGTTGGTGTAGTTCCAGTGTTCGCTTCTTCTCAGCCACACAACAGCTTGGCTCCCGTAATTAACAGCACAGGACTGACGAGGCCTCACTCAGAGACAATGGGGCAGGAAAACAAGCGAATAAAACAAGTGCAGGAGGAGCTCACTGGTAAAAATGCAGCAGGAAATGATATAGTATCTGATGGTCAGTAGTGTTTCCCAACCAGGGGTACAAGGACAGGCACTTGGGTTCAGTGTTTTGGAGAATTTTGAATTTCAATTTCTATATAATTTAAATTAAACAAGACAAAAACCTGACTGTAACCGACAAAAAGACTCAGCAGAGGATTTAAAATGGGCTCAAATTTCAGAAGAAAGTAACATTTCATTGTCTTTGAATTTAAAAATGCTCTTTATAGTGCATTTTACATCACTTATAATGTTTTTTGAAGATTTTGAGGATTTGAGTCCAATCCAAAAACTAAACTAAACTAATACACTTTAAAAACTAAGTCGACCAAAGTGCTTAACACACAAATGAGCATAAAGCAATGTAAAACAACAGTACACTAAACACACATTTAAAAACTAGAGTCAACATTTCTCTAGTGTTATATCTTACAAGTTTTTTTCCCCTTAAGATGAACAATATAATAGCAAACTCAAAATAGTAAGCTATATCCAGGAATACGTCAATCACCGTGTGCTCTGTAGATGATTTGTTGAAGTATTTTGTAAAACATCACTTTAATCTGTTGAAGACGACATTGGACCTCATCATTGACAGACATGTATTGAGTATTAAACATGATGACTTAATGCAATCAGAGAGATCAGGGACGCACCAGTCTTTGATGTGTAGTGGACTTCCCTGTATCCACTTAAACACTAAAGCAGCAGATCTCAGCCTCTGCTCTTCCTCAGTCTAACCTCATCCAGACACATGTCCTGTCCGGCCCCAGGTGAATCCAGCGCTCGCTCGCATTGGTCAGACGCGCTGCATGTTTTTTGTTAAAGGGATCATTAATAGCCAGCCCGCGACCTCTGACCGCCCCTTTAAATCATTAGAGAGACAGAGAGTGGTTGTGATTACGAGCAACAGAAGAGGAGTATGAGGATGTTACAATGGACAATCTGATGCACTTAGGACAAGTCAATGTATACAATAAGTGTAATAAACAATAATGTGACTTATGGAATGCCATGTACAAATTGACAACTGAATAATAAAAAGGTTTCCCACAATAAAATGTAAAAATATGTGTGTTATAGTCACTTTAAGGTTCATGTTGTATTTTGTCTCATTTCTTTAAGCAGCTATCATTTAGATTCTCAATAGGAAAGGCTGTGTAATATGGGTTAGAAGAATTATGCAAAATTAACACTCAAGTTGTCAGAGTTTTACTGAATAAAATCTTACTCTGCTATAAAAAAACAGTACAGAAACACAACTCCCCCGTTTGTAATAAGAAGTTTAGTGTAAGTGTCGTCTAAGTCAGTGTTTCCTGAATGCAGTATTTGAATAAGAAATGCTTTTTGTAAAACATTTACATCTTTAAGAATGTTTTGAATTTTGGACATCAATATCATTATGACAAGAAAATATAATGGTAATGATTGGTAATATACAACTACAGTAAATCTATTTAGTTACCTAGTATCCAAGTTATGGGGTACTCGGTGTGTGAGTTTGGGGGGTATTCGAGACACAAAAAGTATTGGTGTCATTAGTCTATTTGTCACATCACTTTTAAAGGAGACATTATGTGTTTTTCCAGGTACTTTGAACTATAACATAAGTAGAACATCATTTTATAATTATTTGTTTATTTCTGGTAAACTGCAATATTAATATAAAGTATAGTAGCTTAGTAACAGAAACAGGTCCATTCAGAACCGATAAGCTCCGCCTCTTCATAGTGACATTTCCACCATCACCAACATCATTTACATGTTTTTAGCATTGAAAAGTGGCTCCGGGACATTTTAAAACCTACCATGTATCACTCAGAGTCTTAATATTTCAAATAATCACAATATGTGTAACAAGGTTTAAAGCAGTGGTACAAGAGTTGATTTGGCCGAATATGTCCCCTTTAAGTAATTGCACCACTCTTACCAAAAAAACAAATATAGTACACAAAATACACAGCCCAATCAGACGACTCCTTACTGAGAGGTGACAGAGAGAGAGCGTCAGTGGTTAAACACACGCCGGCCGGCCTCAGTCTACAGCGGCGATGTCCATAATGTCTGGTGAAGTGTGTTAGGGAGAAAAACCCGGAGCGTCGCCGTGCCACCCCTTTGCCTAAATCATGTGTACAAGCTGTTTCCAATAAACTGTTAAATTTGATAAAGAGGTCTGCTATTATATTACTGGCCCACGGGTACTTGAACCTCTGCTATCATGAATACATTTGGTCTGATAATAACGCCACGGGAAAGAGCGGAGCCCTCCTGGAAATCTAGTGCCGCATGCAGCCGCTGACAACTGTATAAATGGACAGGTGATAAGATTATAATATATTTATGCTTTCTGGGGCAGTGTTAAGGGACTACTGCGCAACAAAAGAGACTGTGGGGTTGGAGAGGAGAGCGCCACAGGGCCAAATGCTCTCAAAGACAAGTCCTTTTATTTATGTAAGGGAGAGGCTGGAATATACAGCTCTGCACCATGGGAGTAACAGGATGATACTGCAATAAGAAAGTACTTTTGAAACACGGCATGTACAAGCAAATATATTCAAATGTTGTTGTTTTTTATCATGTTATGGGTGTAAGATAGTAGAGAGATGCTGTCACAGTTGTTCTTGTTTTTTCCCCATCTTTGGAGCTGTTAGCGATAGAGATACAGGTCATTTACATGCTATACAATAATGTACATTTGATCTATTTTGGCGGTTTATTAATTTATTGATTGATTTATTTTGATTCCAGGGAAAAACACCACAAAATGCACACGTCCTGGTTCGGGGTGATTCATTGTGAAACTCCAAATGTCTCTCACGCCAATGAAAGGAAAGAGACTGTGTGATGATGTGTTAAAAAGAGTCCAAAGATGCCCAAAACTACTTCAGTTGGTTTCGTTCTGGGACAGTGTGTGTAAAAATGTTATACAGTTAAGTTTTAAGGTCTGATACGTGTATGGATGAGTACTGTAGATCTCTTTCGGCGGGTGGCACTGCTACAAGTTAGTTGGTCATTTTATACATCAGAACAAATCGTTGATGTTTTCTGTGTTCTGAGTGCCACACAGTACAGTCCCTGCGTTAGTTGTACCAGGTAGCGCATCTGAAGTAACCGTACAAGACCAAATACTGTAGTTATGTACTGGATTGTCTCAGGGGCCTCTTTGCACAGCCTACACTTGGGTCTTGTCTGGTGTGGTAGATCCGGGCCTCTCTTGCTCTGGTTCTCAGGGCCTGTTCCTGTGCTGCCATGATCAGGGCCTCTGTGCTGTCCTTCAGTCTGGTCCTCCCATGATGCTCCCTCCTCCATCACCTCATCCTCTGTTCCCCACTGCCTGAGACATTTACTGAGCATGTCATCTGTCGGGGCCTTGTCCTTGTGGATCTTGAAAGTTTCATCCTGGATAGAGGCTCTCACACTCACTAGTCCACGGCCTCCTTCCTTACGGCTAGAGTACAGAGTGCTGGATTTGGGGTGGAACCCTCCATGCAACATATGTGATCTGCATGTCTTCCTTTGGCCACCTCATTATTCCTGCAGGACATCTGATCACTGGCTTCTTAGGACTTGCCTATGACAATTTTCAGGACCAAAACAAGAAGAGAGCAAACATACACACTCAAATGGCCCAAAACAGCTCGACATGAATACATTTGAATTTGAATAAAATTAAATGTTATGAAGTCAGACATTTCGGTCCCAGTTTGTCCAGAGTATGTCAAATTTGTTCAGTTCCAAACAAATTGTAAAAGGTATTTTCCCCCCCATTTTCCAAATCTCAATTATTATTTGTGTCCAGCCCTCGATCGTAAAAGCTCAGTTTGAGTCATCCAGTTTTCAGTGATTGTTTTTCCCCCTGCAGCCAGATGTGCTCCAAAGATATCCATTTATTGTGTCCATAGCAGGACTTTTACATATTGTCATGACCCGATCTGCTGTGACATGATAGTAGGACTGCACCATGGTCTTCTCAGAGTAAACAAACACAAATGCATAATCATCATGAGTTATGTTTGTCATGCATGCTCAGTATTCAGCACTGCACAGAGGATCAGGCTGAGGCACAGGCAGGTGATGAATCTTCAGTAATTGTAAGAGTTGAGTGGTAAAAAGATTCAAATCCGTGACAGTGAGAGATGGAGCAGAGCCTCGGGGGAAATCTGCTCAGTGAGGAAGTGCATCCAGCCTGTCTGAATAACAGATCACACCTCAACCTGGTCACCAGCTCACACGCGCACCCAAAGCTCAACGTGAAGCTACATTTAAAAGTGCGCCCAAATGGATGGTTGGAGCAAATGTCAAATAGATCACACGACACAAGCAGCGATATAATTTCACAGGCTATTTGGCGTCTGTGTTTTTGTGTGTGTAAACATTACTATCTGAACTTCATTTTATGTTATTTGTGTTAATGTAATTTCATGGTGCTGTAGCTGTAATAAAGTAATATTGGTTAAGCTAAAGCCTTGAGCAATTTAGAATTTGTTATAATTGTCTTAGTATTTCTTAAAAAAAAAAAAAATATGATTCATTATTCATTATTAATATTAGTATTAGTATTAAAACATTAAAACAATGAAACGTAAACCACAGGACAACACAGAACACGACAAGAGAGCAAAAAACAAGCAAACAAGTAGACATCATCTGGTAATAAAGATCAAAAGAAACAAAATCACGTCTTGATATTTCAAATTCTCACAACTAAGAACAGGGATGTGGGCGGGGATAGGGGGTAGGTGAAAACAGACATTTTCTGAGCACTCGAGTCTCAGTGGCATGATTAGTCCAAATGCAGTAATAAATCAAAACAGTGTTGAGTACATTAATGATTGTAGTAAAACTATCACCATAACATACCAACTTTACCCCAAAAGATTGAAAAACACATGTCAACAATGTCAAAACTTTTGAACTAAAGCTCATAATCTTCTGCTTGAAATGTTTTATTACTCCATAATTTGATTCTTGCAAAAATATTTCTCGTCTTAACCAAACTGGACCAAAGTAAAATCTTATGAGCTTTTGCAAACAGCGAGACGTATTACACGAAACTATAAAACATGGAAACAAATACCTTGGCTGATATGATGCGTGCACAAACTTTTATAACTTTATAATCAGGGTTGCGGTTGCAGTTGCATAAATCACTGACATCCCTCGCAAACAGAGCCCGAGGGAATTTCCCAGAGCATCCAAATACAACTCTCACTCATAACACAATAAGACTTCATCCAAACTTTATCACTTTGTCACCGCACAAGACGTCAGAAGACAGGCAGAAATATCGAGATGGTTCGGTGAGTCACGGGAGAATGCTGCACCTTCAAATAAGAACGTCTGATGAACTCGAAGACTACAGCGCCCGCGGCTGTCGTCTAAACGCACCAGATTTACAATAAATTAACAATGTCACTTTAATCCCGCGGTCAGACAGGCAAAATAAAGCAGAGGGGCCGTGTGTCTCGGGGTCGGCCCAAACCAAACAACAACAAACCAGTGCCTCATCTTCTTCCTGTGAACGTAAGATGGAGAAACACAAACCGGACGAGGATCATGTGTGTTATTAATGGTGAATTAATTAATGGACAGGGGAGTGTGACTATGTTTGACAATGTGGACAGTATTTTGTATATTCATTTAGCACGTATTTGACATTAACTCTTTCTGATGGCGTCATAAGTAGTTGGATAAATATGTGGTTGGTTTTGGAAAAAGTTAGAGCAATAAGAACAATGATGAGATAGGAAAGGTAAACTTTATAGTTCCAGAAAGGAAATTGGTCTTGGGCTCACTAGATGCAAACTAGACAGATAAAGATTTGACTTGCTAAAATGTAGTGAAGTAGCGCTTCAGGACAGAGTACTATATTTTTTGCCATTAAGTGTGTTTCAATGCCTTGGTGGAGGTTATTGCAATAATGTCACTTTCCACAACCACAATCAGCATATATAGCAAAAATCCTAAACAATAAAAAGATTAGACGGGAGAAATATATCAATATTTAGATAATTAATGTTGTTTTGAAGATATGCGAAATTTAATATTGATTATGTTGTTTATTGTATTATTTTTACTATATATATTTCTGCACTTTTGTGATTAATTTGACATACGTTTCACATTTGTCTGATAATTAAACCTCATCAAATATATTTAATGACATGTTTTAACACATTTCTGTTGGACTGACATAATAACATATGTATATATATTTATTGGTATATAACAACTTCAGTTTTGTCAATATCACACATCCGAGTTGCATTTGACTAAAGTTAGATTCAAATGTTAGACTGAATGACCTTATATCTGCAGTAATAAGTACCATTTTAAAACACCAATAGATCGATAGTGTCGATAGATGGTTTTTGGGTCAGGGCACTATACTATTTGCAAGTGTCTTTCAATGCCTCAGTGGATGTTGACTTACATTTTTGAATTATTGCAAAAACTTTCTAAAGAAATCCTCAAAATGAACAAAAATATGTATTGCCATAGAACAAAAGAGTGACAGGTGGTTTGGGGCAACTAAAGAAGACCTCTATATTTAGGTTGCTGGACCCTCCCTCACTGTTAATTGGAGTCTTGTATCCCACTGTCCCGTGCTCTGCTCCCCTAAAGGTTCAGGGAATTACTGTGTCTGCTGCCGCCACTATATTTAGTCCATTTAAGGTTGCCTGGTTTAAGAAGGGAAAGTCAAAGATGCCATTCTTTATGAGTGTCTGAGAAAATGAACAGGTCTGCTCTCTCACTCTGACGTCCCACAGGACCTTACCTTTTTATAACAAATGCCTCAATTAAAACCTTCAAACACTGTGCTTATTGTTTGATAACAATCCCACACTGTTCTTTCTCACAGGAAAGAGGGTCGCCGTGAGGGAAAGAAAGGCAGAGAAAAGGATTTATATATTTCAGGGATGTGGTTCGTAAGTCGGTTAGTCTATTAACCGTCCAATGATGTCTCAGTCAACCAAAAGTTATTTCATTATTTGATCAAGATCAGATTTGTATGCACAGCAGAAGGAGAGAGCACTGAGTGAGTTAGATGAATGGACATTTTTCTTTTCTGCAGTTATTTTTGTGCAAGCTCATAATAGTTTTGGAAGCTTTTGCCAGTATCATGTCACACCCACTTTTATTCTATTAGTCAATGTCTTTTTACATCTATTTTTCACTTATCTAAGATTTTGATGTGTACACGTGATTTAAAAAAAAATCATTAGACTCACACCGAATGAATATAATGCATGATAAACAGAGTAATGTTGTTTCTGAGTAGATATGCACAGTAACCTGACATAGGCTTTAGTCCAGATGCCCTTCATAACACAACATGCAATCTCAACAGAACATTAAATATTGTGCTGTGTTGTGGTCCATATTTTTGGCATTTTGCTGCTTTAAAAAATGTACGATATGCAAATTATATTAATAACTTGCAAAAAGAAAAGCCCAAACCCGGCAATACAGAGTCCTGTCCAGTCCTGGCAGAGCAGCTGAAGTGTGGTGAGTGGTCTGGTCTGACTGGGGCCAGTAGATGGCAGGGTAACAACAGTTATATGGACAGAGACACAGTGAGTCTGAGAGAGGACCATCTGCAGGTCAGTCGTGGTCCACACTGTCACTCACACACAGCTCCATGTGGCACAAAGACCAGCACGTGCAGCTTATGCACAGTGACTCTGAGACGCTGTGTTACTGAACCAGTCTAGATGTGTTACACTTTAGGCTGGGCAATATTGACAAAAATGAATGTTTTTGGAGGATCCCAATAACAATATTATGTCAATCCAGAAATGTGTTAAAACGTGTCTTTAAACATATTAGTTGAGCTTTAATTATTAGTCAATATTAGGCAGAAATATCACCTTATACCTTTATATGAAAGTTTACAACATCACTTTTTTAATTTTGTTTTTAATCAGCTTTTTTTGTAACATTTTTACCAATCGATATACAAATTTAGCATACTGTATATTCCCAACAACATTCACAATATAATATAAATTTCAATATATTGCCTACCTCTAGTTTCAAGTTGAATTAAAAAAAAAATACAGATTTAAGTTATAACTTGAAGCTTAATACAGACCAATTACATAACAGTCCAGCACTTTCACCATGTGTACTTTTTCTTCCTTTTTGAGCACAAATCATCAATAAAACACCTTTTTGTCTTATGTTCACTTTTTAAAGGACGAGTGTGCTGCCATTTCAAAACTTTATTAACCAAGCCCATGTGGCATCTTAACATAATATTTTCCCACAGATTACTTTTAAAACATGCTATTAGATGACTAAACGTTTTTCCTCAAACCCAAGACAAAATGACAGCTTTAGTCTGACTTTAACTGTGCCATATCTTGTAAAACTATCACCATCAGATTAAACCAAAATGACCAACTTCTTTAATGCCAAGTCTTGATTTATTCCCCGTTGCGGGTGGCGTGCCGTATGCCACTATAAACTCTAATAGCTACAAGAGCGTTTGTCGCCATTTGCGGCTCAAAGGGAAATGAAACTAATGCAGAATAATGCCGTTTTAGGCCATCATTAGAACGGGAACAGTGGAGTGCACCGGGCCCGTATGGAAGATGGCTGGCTTTAATAAAAGACCACTTAAAGATGGCAAACAACGTCAAACAAGTAAATTCAAACAACATGGGCCTGCTTGTTCACTAAAGACCTGTGGACATTATCAGCATCTGAAGTGTACGCGGGCGGAGATTAACTGCCTGCTCTTGTTTAGCTTAGCTTCATCTGGGCTCAGTCCGATTAAGCTCGAGGAAGGAAACTGGAGACAGACTTTTTCCATTCAGTAATATCAAAGTCATTAATAATTATGTTGATTCCAGCCTTTGGTCACATGCTGCGTTACGGTCACAAATGTTTTTTTTGTTTTTTTTCATGGGAGCTTGTTTTGAAAGTGCAGTGCTAAAATGTCCAACTTGATTTTGATATTGAGGAAAAGGCTTTTGTAGTTTCTTTCAGTTACAATGTGGTCTTGAACGAAGTCTGATAAAGATTAAGACCATTTTTTGTCTCAGTAAAGGTCCAATTTCGTCCAATGTATATTTTTGTGTGTTAATCTTGCACAAATGAGTATCTAGTGTCAGTAACGATTTCTTTGACAACCCGAGAACATCAAAGATCATTATTTGGGAGGGTTCGCTCCTAATAACATGCAAACTTGGTCCAGTTATGAATAGTTTGTACTTTTGCTTATATCAAAGGTAGTGTTTCTCAAACTGTGGTACTTGAGCTACTTCTGGTGGTACGTGAGGTCCTCAATAGTTCTAATTGTAATATTTAATTTAAAGTCAGTTTCATCCACAAGTTTGTTGGCAAATGTCTTGATTAGACCTTTAATGTACCAGTGACACAGTCCAATTTTAGGCCCATTCCAGATCTAGTTTTGACCTGGAATAACCACATTATTGACATGGTTTAGATTTGGTGGTTTACTTTACTATCACTAATCTGAGGTGTTATATTCTTTGAAGTAGTAAACTATAAATGCTTTATTTTACTTTGTTGTAACGAGAATAGCATTAGCATTAATAGTAGTCTCTATACCTGTCTCCTATAGAGCATACATGATAAGTGAAACCATCGATATCTGCCAGTCCCCTCTCCAAACACTTAATGGTGGTGAGCAACTCGTGTGCCCACAGCTGCCCTGAGGCTAACTGGCGCAAATGTGACAGCCAATCTGCACCAACAGTATGCACTGATCAGAGCTGGTATTGGATCCAACGCTTCCAGTCTTGGGAAAAGTGCGCTTGAGTAAAAATCGTACTTACCGGTAGTTTCCAGTACCACAATGTGATGCAGTAGTCTGTTTACTGTTATATTAAAGCATTAGGTATTGTCCCTGTATCACGACTAATGTTTATAGATGAGCCCACGCTTAAATTGGAAGGTGAATTCCCAGTGATCATGTCTCCAACACATCAGCTTGAACCCTGCTAGATAAATCTCTCGGAGTGCAATAAAATATGTGATTTCTTCCCTATGAATCATACAAGACGCTCGGCTTCATTTTGGACTGTACTCGTGGCTGCAGGCTCTGAGATTTTTCACACAGAATGGAGAGATATATAGTGAAGGACAGCAGTTGTTCAAGTCTGTCAGAGAATACAAATTTTCATGTGTGTTAAAAAAGAGAAAATGATTGTGGACTGGAAGCATAAGGGTTACATTATACTACTCCCAATATATGTGGTATAAAACATGTACAAAAACAATTAGCAAACACATTGAACGTGACCAGTGTGCACAATAGTCTAGAGAATGAGGTGGAAGTAGTGCACTGCAAGATGTCACCACTGGGGGGCTTTATCTAGTTACATACTGGACCTTCAAATAAAGTCAAAATTAGAAAAATAATTGATTTTGACCAACAATACTGTAAATAAACAATTCCATGTAGTTATTCATTTTCTTATTTTAGAAATACAATCAAGTTCAATATTTGATACAATCTTACAATCTTAGTCCTGCCAAAAATACCACCTGAAATGTTGAATATTGTTACAAAACGCACTGCTGTCTTCACTGTAGGAGGCTTTAGGGATTTCAACATCTTATTAGACAAAACTGACATCTTAAAACATCAAGTCCTGCAGAAACATTATTCATAAGTTATTTGTCCCAAGTCTTGAGAAACAAAGAGGTTGTTACAGATGAGACAACTGGTGTAAAAAAGATAATATGTACATTTAATGAACTAAAAAACTGCTTTAACCCAAACAGCATCGTTGTTACTTTGTCTCCCGAACTCCAACACCAAAACCATCGACCTCAACACAAACTGGTCCAGCCCAACAGTGTTTTTCTCATTTCTGCACAGCTCCTTCACCCTGTCGGGTCACGGTGCCACAGCACGCCAAGGCAGATGTCTGTATTTAAGGAGAAGTGGTGGAAATGTTTGGGTGGCTCAAGCCTTTCAAATGAAATGATGGCATCCTGGGGAGGCCTATCAAAAATGATTAAAAAGGGTTGAAGACAGCGTGTGTGTGAAGTGTCAAGACGAGTCAGCACAGGCTCCGGCTGCAGACCTGCACCCAGAGCCAGGAAGCTGATTAGCATTTCAGCAACCTGCCCAGCCCCGAGCTATCAACGCAACCCAAAAAAAGAAACAGCTCTCTCCCTTCTGCTCTTCATGGCCTTTGTGTGAAAACATGCATGTCAAGTCAGTGGTTTACTAAGACATTGGGTTGTTAATGTCAAATTAAAATGGTGCTTTGAAACATTGATATGGGTTTGTCCAAATGAAAAGGGATGATATATTCACAAACATGTCAAAACAAATATTGCACTGCAATTTACTTTTCATGAACTTTTAAAATTATAGCTCTTATTCAAAACATTTGCAAAGAGTTGGCAATGTCCAGGCTTCTTAAACTACAATGAGGATACCAATCTGTCACTTGATATATATCAATCACATCAAACTTATTTATAAAAGAAACAAACAATGTTTGTACTTATTTTAATAGCCAAAGTAAAGTTAAAAAGTTAAAAGTGCAAATTGAAAACTTTTGCTAGAATCAACTTCTTGTTCATTTGTAAGACCTTTTTAACTCGTGGTGAAGTTAGTTTAAGATTGAGTTTTTGGGTTTGCACTGCCCTGTCAGGAGCTGCAGGCTACAGCCACTATCAGGACAAAAAGTGGCACCTCTTTCATTTTTAATCTGTCATTCCTCTTTCTCATCTCGCGCTCGCCTTTGTCTCAGACTATATTGACTTCACTGCTGGGAAAAAAATCCTCTAGTTGAAAAATTGTTATATACCATTTTTACAAAAAGAAAGGCAGGGACAAGCTCATGAGTAACAAGTAGTTCCTCTCACTATGTTCTTACCCAAATCCCGTAATTGAAAGCAGATTATCGTAATCAAATGTAGAATATGTACTTCCTTTTTGAGTACAAGTGTTTCATCAGCTAATCATAACTGTTTTATGTTCAAGCCATTTGCCTTCCAGGTGTCAATCTGCATGTTGACAGATAAATGTCTCTTCTTGGTGCAGTTAATTATAGATTATCAGGAACCACTTTATTATAACGACACTTTTATTAGTCTTAATAAAGCATGAACAAAGACATATTAATAATGAACATATTGCTTATTAGGCAAGGCAAGTGTATTTGTAGAACAGAACAGGAAGATATGCATTAAAATCACACAACAAACAAGCTAAACTATTTTGAGCCTGGATTTGACCATGTCAGAGTAGAAGTCTGACTCACATCTTCAGGAAGACTGTTCCAGATTTTAACTGCATAAACACAGATTCCCCATATTTAGTCCTGTGGCACCAGCAGGAGACTGGTCCATGTTTAGTCCTGACTCTGGGCACCAGCAGGAGGCCGGTCCATGTTTAGTCCTGACTCTGGGCACCAGCAGGAGGCCGGTCCATGTTTAGTCCTGACTCTGGGCACCAGCAGGAGGCCGGTCCATGTTTAGTCCTGACTCTGGCACCAGCAGGAGGCCGGTCCATGTTTAGTCCTGACTCTGGGCACCAGCAGGAGGCAGGTCCATGTTTAGTCCTGACTCTGGCACCAGCAGGAGGCCGGTCCATGTTTAGTCCTGACTCTGGCACCAGCAGGAGGCCGGTCCATGTTTAGTCCTGACTCTGGGCACCAGCAGGAGGCCGGTCCATGTTTAGTCCTGACTCTGGCACCAGCAGGAGGCTGGTCCATGTTTAGTCCTGACTCTGGCACCAGCAGGAGGCTGGTCCATGTTTAGTCCTGACTCTGGCACCAGCAGGAGGCCGGTCCATGTTTAGTCCTGACTCTGGGCACCAGCAGGAGGCCGGTCCATGTTTAGTCCTGACTCTGGCACCAGCAGGAGGCCGGTCCATGTTTAGTCCTGACTCTGGCACCAGCAGGAGACTGGTCCATGTTTAGTCCTGACTCTGGCACCAGCAGGAGGCCGGTCCATGTTTAGTCCTGACTCTGGGCACCAGCAGGAGGCCGGTCCATGTTTAGTCCTGACTCTGGCACCAGCAGGAGGCTGGTCCATGTTTAGTCCTGACTCTGGCACCAGCAGGAGGCTGGTCCATGTTTAGTCCTGACTCTGGCACCAGCAGGAGGCCGGTCCATGTTTAGTCCTGACTCTGGGCACCAGCAGGAGGCCGGTCCATGTTTAGTCCTGACTCTGGCACCAGCAGGAGGCTGGTCCATGTTTAGTCCTGACTCTGGCACCAGCAGGAGGCTGGTCCATGTTTAGTCCTGACTCTGGCACCAGCAGGAGGCCGGTCCCTGAGGTTCTCAGAGTCTGAAATGGTTCATATGGCTTTAATACCTTATAAGGGTGGCACGGTAGAACAGCGGTTAGTGCTCTCGCTTCACGGCTAATCCAGTGTGTTTACATCAGGTGTTTTATGTTCATTAACATGCACTGTTCCGACCAAATAAATAACAATATAAATTAAAACATATAAATATATATATATATACATAAAGTTGTTTTTTATTTGTCTATTGTGAATTAAGTCTTTGTTCATGTTTTTTTTTTTTAATTGAGGCTAATAAAAGTCTAGTTATTATCCAGATTAGACCATTGATAGTTGAACTGGAGCAAAACCCATCGCATACTCAACTCATCTCGAAATAGCACAAATTTAAACAGAACTGGATTTTGTGGGTCTTTTTTCACACAGACTCGCTTTGAATATGAAGAAAGCAATTAATGTAATAGACAATGATCCAAGGTTTGAAATGAGAACGTTCAAAAAGAGCTAATTCACAGTTAATTTTCAGCGTCAGGTTTAAAGATAAGGTTGAAAGGAAACAGCATTCATCCCTGAATTAGAAGATGAATAAAATGGGACAAATAGATAAAACGTGTTAAACAGATTTGTCAGTGTGGCAGTAAAACGAAATAGCAAATAATTCCGCTAATTGTACTTCTAAAGCACTGTGGTTCCGTTGTGTTCGTTTATTTATTTCCCGTGAGCACAGAGCGTTACATCTGGAGCTTAATCAGTCAGACCGTGTCGCGTTTCGATATCCCCTCTCTCGTATGACTTTATTGACTGTGCGTTTTTATGCTCTTCTTCATCCTGACAGCTTAAAAAATGGGCTGACATGCGGCTCAGGGTCCGGGCCATTTTGCTCCAGCATGTGACTAATGGGACGCCCTGGAGGAGTTCACGAGGTATCACTCAAAAAGCAAAGTTTGGAGCGACCAGTAAAATATATGTGGGCACATGCTGAGGTGGAGCCACTTCAGAAATAGTATTGTAACGGCATAAACTAATGTTATTATAACGACATGACATAGTAAACATGTTAAACGGAGCATGTCGCTTTTCTGGAGAAGGGTCCACCACCTGCTTGTTATTTCTTTGCCTATAATGTTCCATGATATGACACTTAATATTGACATTACAGGTGCTTTTATTGCTCAAAAAAAAAAAAAAAAAATCCCACAGACCTGACTCGTAACTTAGTCTGGAGGTGTCACTTGTCTGTGTCCATGGAGATAGATAGGTTTAATGCCATACTGTGGAACTTTCTCCACTAAGATGTTCATGGAGGCAAACGGCTGGCGGACCCATCACCGGAAAAGTTACGTAGTGCACCTTTAAAGTAATTGATGGAAAAGTGAGAAAATTAAGGAACTTGGACAAAAAAATATAGGTTATTTCAACAAATTATTTATAAAAATATAAATAAGTAAAGTATACAAAATAATACTGAATAATATGACGGGGGAAAAAAAGAAAAAAGTACTTTCTACCTCTTGTTTTGACTGGTGTTTGACATTGAAGATTGGGTAAAGCTAAAACTTGCTAATTAATCTGTCAGCGCTTCTTTAGAGCGGGTATCCTTTGTCCCCAGACTGTGGAATAACCTTGGGAGGAGGGAGCGCTGAGCCTTACCTTGTAGCTCCCAGCTCCATAAGCCCCAAAGAGCTCCTCACTGTCTCAAATTAACGCTAAGGTCTGTGTACGTTAGCAGCCTACCTTTGGCATGTGGTCGTTGCTAATTACTTTGAGCCGTTAAGGCAGACATATCAAGGGAGACGAGGCAGGAGGGGAGACCTACAAACCCAGTTAAAAAGAAGAATCTGATTTTCATTTTTGCTCCCCTTGGCTCAGTCTGACCTGTTGTGCTGCGTGCGCATTGTTCTCTTAGTCACATTATGAGCTGCATTTGTGCTGGTGTTGTTTCCTGTCTCTACACAAACTACACATCATTTTACTCTTTAAATTTGAATTGGATAAAACTATGGCCGTGTAAACAAAGGAGACAAGAAATTTGAAATATTTAAAGATACACAGAGTAACTTTTCTGTTGACTACTGTGAAAATGTTGTTGCTTTGAGTGGAATTTTCAACATTAAGGCCTTTTTTTTTCATTGCAAGTTTTTTTATTGCCCCGAAAATACATTGAAAAACATGCATTCTGTGTGTGAACAAATCTGACCTACAACCGAGATAGATACTTTTAAATGCTGTGTTGTGGAATCTTTTAGGCAAAACAATGACACATTCATGGAGACAAGCTTGAAGCATAAACGTCACCAAAACCGAATTCACATTGAAGGACTCTTTTGTGGTTAAATAGTTCGTTTTATTGGAACAAATGTTGTGTTCTAGATTTATTTTGATTTATTTATACAATTTTTGGCTTTGCTTGACATGTTTTTTTAAAAATAAATGTATCTTTATTTATCTACATCCCAATTTGACTACATTGATCCGTTTACTTACTTTGGTTAAATGACCCCTGTTCTTACTACAAGGTTTCAGAACAATAACTAATTAGAAAGTTCTCAAAATCTTACAGATAACAGGAAGCTGACATCCAGGAATACCAACAAATTATTTCAATTCATTTCTCCTCTGTGAAATCTATTCAGTTAGTTTTCCCTCCCAAACAACTACATAAATAAGGTACATTTTGAGTTCCCTTGAGTGAGTAAAATGACTATTCATACCTAACTTTATTGTGAAATACCCAAACTCCAGTCCAGCTGACCTTGCATGTTAGTTTGTATCCTCTTAGCACCAGCTGCCATAGATAGATATAATTTACTGTGACGAATATTAGCAAAAAACAAAGGCAAAAAGTGTCCCTAATCCATTTGCAACAGTAAATTAGCAATTGTAAATCTTCGCCATAGTTGTTCAGATGCCGTGTCAGGGATCCTTTTTGCTGCCTGGTAAACTGCCCCATTTAACTCGCCTCCGTCTCCCACTGGCTCACTGCTAAATAAGGATATCAATTAGGCAAAAGCGCTCGGCAAAGGCTCCCAAGTTAACCATCAGCCTGGGCACGAATGGATCTTTGGGGATATTGACTGCTGCGGCAATAGGTTTGTAAGTGGGCTGACCAAGGGGTAATTAAAGCGGTGTTATCATGTTAGCGGGCCGTGGCTCTGAGCAGCGATACAAGTGGCAACGAGGTGGAAGTTAGACACGCGAAAACAGCAGCTGAATGGACTGAATGCTCGGATATTTATTGCAGGAGGATTTATTTTTAGTGTTATGGCGCCCTAACCGAAACAATGACCACATTCTGCTTATTGTTACTGCTTTAAACATGCACTCCACCACAAATGTTAAGATTTAGTTAGAGTTGTCGTCTCATGTTTGCTGTTGTTCTGCCGTGTTTAGCAATGGCCACTGAACATTTAGCGTCAGTTTATTATTGCTCTGGCAAGGTTTGGCTTTTATCGTTGTATTAATGTGTTTTGTTTCATGGAGGTCGAGCAATTCTTCAAATCCAGTTTATATTCCTCTCAGAATACCTAACCTCACCTTTAGATATCATAAAAAGATTCCCTCCCATCATTTGAAAGTGCTCCTTCACGCTTTTAAAGTCTATACATCATCACTGGACTCATTCTGATCACTCTTTGAGCTTAACTTCCTTTCACTACAAGTATTCTTACCAATAACTGCATTTTACCTTCTGACGCTATCCAAGTGCAACTAGATGATGACTTTGCCCCAATTGAAATGTAAAAGCAGCTCTTATGGTCAAAATAAGACCGGCGTGTGCTGTTTGCGTCGATCTATAACACGTTTTTAATTGCCCATGAACCAGGAAGTTATTGTCGGTGACTGTAAGAACGCGTCAAGAACGTAAAGAATACATTTGAACTATTGCAAACAGTTTAAAATGAACCAGTTCCGTTTTTAAAGACAGTAATAATCGGACAGAGCGCCATTAAATGCTGCTCAATTGGAGATGTCTCGTGTGAATAATTCTTAGATGATGTGGAATGCCCTGCCCGCACTTGCCTATAAGAAGAGGCCTTGATATATGTGCAATTACAGCATAATTGCACAGATAATTACTGTATGGGTAAGATTAATAACTTTATTAGCAGAAATGGTTCACTTTTAAAAGAGGAAATGTATATACGTTGGTCTTGCAGATCTAAATTTGCTGAAAGTCAATTAACAGGCTTATTTTGTATCTCATTACTCACACGTTTCACCTCGGAAAGGCACCTTGAGGAGCTAAATTTAAAATGTAAAAAAGGTCAGGAAGTCCCTTGTACAATTAAGCCAGGAGTTTCAGCTGAATCCCGTCATTACTGAGAAAATGACGGAGTGTCTATTTTGGCCAATCTAACGAGGAAGACCTACTTCACAATTAAATCTTGTTAACTGTCGGACCAACCTCTTTAACATATCTCAATTACCAGAGGAGCAGAGGTAACTACAGTCTGCTGGTTCCATCTCTCACTGCCTGCTTCTCCGTTTGTTTTTGACAGCTACTATGTGTATGTTCTGACTGAGTAACAAAAGGGCCCTAAGCTTCTTTGAAACAATAATGCGTTCTTTAATTCAGCCCACCTAGCCTCATTGCTCCGTTGACAAGGTTAGATTTGTCTTATCAAGGCCTATT